>NW_015150818.1:672389-711175 GCF_000732505.1 Cyprinodon variegatus
AGTACTAAATGGATAAGAGGCACTATTTAGCATGTTTTAAAGACCAAATCCTTTTAGCACGCTGTTGATAGATCAGTTTGTACATTTTTTAGCGTGCACAGTGAAATAGCTCACGTTTTTATACACGCAAACCTTTGATAGATCCGGCCCATAGTGTATGTGCTTACAGTATAAATACTGCCCAACAACTTTAGAGACAAATACATGTGATTCTCAAAAGGCAATGCTGGGACCAGTATTTTGTTAAATTATATACATTTTATTGGGACAGGTCTTAGAAAGATCTGCATAACTGATGCATCATGCAAACATAGATGCATCAGTTATGCAGATCTTTCTAAGAAGTATACAAAGTTTCGCTTTTTTTTTTGCAACTTACTTTTTTCTAAGTTGACCGACCAAACAGACATTGGTTCTTATAGTAAAATACAAAGTATCTCTATTTTCTGAAAAAAGTTCTTAGCTACTTTGTTCGTCCAAAACAAATGGAGAAAAAAAAGATGTTTTCAAGCATTCACTGCTTTTAAATAGAAAGAACTCCTTAGTAGGTATACTTTACTTGGATTCATTACCTTAATCTACTATTTATGAATGTTTAAGTACTGCTTCAGCTGAATATTTTCAATTTCTGAACCAGATTTTAAATTAAACTCCAAGTCTTTGAGTTAATCAATGGCTGTTTATCATGACAATTGTTGTTTGCAGTATATTAATTTTGCAATATTTCTGTTGCTACAGTAATCATAACTCAGACTTAATAATAGATGATATATTGTACTTGGACATTCAGTTCACTCTGTATTCTGAATGTCACTGTACATTTAAGCTGGGTCATATTAAGTTTAGCTATGAAAAGTACGCCTAGTCAATTAATCTGGTTTCTCTTGACTCTGGTAAAGGCTTTACCACTTCACTCAGGGATTTCTCCAGTACAGTAATGCCCCCTGACAGCCATTACTCCCTCTGATATTTGCAGTCTTTGAAATTACTCTTGTGATTAGGTTTTACAGTAACCTGACTGCTGCCTTCCATAATCTTGCACATGGGTCCAATGTTTCATCCATTCTAAAAATATGCCACAATGCTGGGTTTGTAACAGGGGTTATAATTTACAAGCATTTCTGTCTAGTAAACAGAAAACATCCAAAATATTGATTGTAATTTTATTAACCATATTTTTTTTTTAATTATTTTTGTATATAAACTGATAGTTTAAATAAAAACACGTTGACTTCACTAAGATATTATTGGTATTTCCTCATAATCTTAAGATATTCTATCCTTCTATCTGAATTTTTGTTTGACTGATAAATATATGAGACTTACAGATTGATAAATGTATGAGATTGATTGATAAAATACACACTGTGGTAATTTAACTCGCTTAAAATCGAACACAGTTTCCTGGAAATGACGGGAGTTAATATTAAGACCAGAATATCTCTATGCATACAGTACACCATTAGCTGAAACAATTAATTACTCTTTGCCAACATCTAATCAATAGTAAATATAGCCAGATTTGACCTTAGGTGTTGACTTTAGCCATTTTCATCAACCTGTTTACTCACCATTTCGTAGTAGACCGTTCCGACCACTTTTCCTATTGCATCCAGGCATCCAGCTGGACACTCGTACCTGTAAGTTAAGAAATGGAAAGCCCTAGTTTAAAAGACTGTACATTTCTCATCATGTCTGATTGATTTATTTTTGTTTTACCTGTTACATGTTGTTCCTTTGCACTGATCTCGAAGCTTTGTGTCGCAGGTGACGAGCTGAGCTGGAGCACAGAAACACAGAAAGGCTCCTCAGGAAATACTTCTAAGCCAAGTTGCATCCAGTGAGCCAGCTGCTCTAATTCAGTATAACTAGCTTTGGCTGAGTGAAACCACAGGAAAAATATTGTTTCACTGCTTGTAGAAGCAAACACACTGAAAACCTTCTCCGCAACATATTTCAGGGGGGTTATCAATACTAGAGGAAGTGTCTCATCTTACACTCTTAGGGCCCTTGCACTGCAGAGGGGAAGCCGGTCAAAACCCACAACGAGCACCAGCAAGCCAAAAACAAACATGCCCTCGGGGGGGATCATGCTAAAATAAAGCACCTTCTCCAAAGAGTGCCTTGCAGTATTGAGCCCAGTTTGTCAGAGTTGATCAAGTAGATGACAAGTAAATGCTACAGAGCATCAAAGCTGTGTTTCCAGAACTGGATGAAAGGAAAATGTTCCAGTTAGTTTTGTTTTCTTTTTATTATCCAATACTGCTGCTTCAACAGCAAAATCCTTTTTAACCCCAGTTTGTCCTTACAGTACATTCTGTACTGTACTTCCAGGATCTGCCAAACCAAGCCTAAGACCCACAAATGTAAGTTGAAACTTGATCCAGAATAAACACTTGAATGGCAACTTACACATCTGCTGTATGTTGACTACTTCATACCCCTGCTGGTCCTCTGTGGGGGGCTCAGTGGGGGACGGGGCTGGGGCAGGGAAGACGTGAGGTGCAGGATTGGAGACCCGAGACCAAGGTTTCGTGCCTCTAGGATGCTCTGGCTCAATAAAGTTGCTTTCCTCTGTTTCCTCCTGTGGAGGGTTGGATCTATCATCTTCGACAAAGACAGAAAAAGGGAATGATGACTCACTGTTTGGTTTCTTTGACTTTTTCACTGTGGCTATTGGATACCTTTGTAGCAGAGATTGTCCTTGCATCCTCCCCCGTAGCTTGGAGGACATGAAGAGCATGGGGTCCCATGTTTGTAGGGGGCATAACCCCACCAATTACCCCTGTTACATAACCAATAATTATTAAAATGGCTCAAGTCTTGTGAACGTAATGCAAATATTTGCTTTTATTTATATCTAACTTCCTAATATGACTTCTTAAGGGTGTGCTTACTTTGGTGAATAGTTGCAGACAAGATATACAGCCTTTTCCCAAATTTGTCCCCACACGTTCATGTTGTAACAGAGGTTGATGGCACAGCCAATTCGGCTGCTTGTGGCCCAAACAAGCTACAACACAGTGACAGTTAACAACAGAACAAAAAGACTTGACAAAAAGTCAAGTTAGGTTGATTACCTGTGTGTAATGTGTGCAGACAGGCCCAGAGCATTTGAAAGGGCAGTAGGGGTTACACTCCTGAGGATAAGGGAAGGAGTAATCTTTCACCTCATCGTACCAGGCCTGCACATGGAACGTAGGGGGGCGATACCTAATAACAAGATTACAGTAAGTTTTATAGATCTCATAAAGCCAAATAGGTATTTTTCGTCACATGGTAAAATCCACAAAATATTTAAGGAAGCAATACAGTTGGATTAAGTAAAAATATTAAATTAAATACATGTTACATACATTTACTTACATATTATAAAGGGAATAAATGTTCAATTTTGACCTTAAAAATATAGCTCTATCATCTGGTTTTGCAAACCATTAAGAAAACCCCCAGTTTCATGATAATTGTTTTGATGAACCTAAATGACAACCAATGCTCTGTTACCAAGGCCACTGGACTGGAATCAGGTGTTAGAAGGTCTTAAATCAAGCATCTTGACAGTCATGTAAACCGAACTGTATAAATGTAAACTATATAAATCTATGTGTCATTTATGTAGCAGTTTGGTTTTATTTTCAGGATATTATTTACAGTGGATAAAGATCCTTAGCAACTGTTTAACATAAGCCACTGATTGTCTAGATCGGCAAGTACTTTACATTTCTTTTATAAGTTTGTAAAATATTGGCTGCATTTGCTTGTGAGCATTTAGACACAATTTGATATTTGCATCAACCAATTCAAATTCACCTGCTTTGTCAAAGCTGAAATAATTTATGTTGAAATAATAATTAAATAATAAAATTAGCTATAGACTTATGAAAACCTTATTATTCTCTAAGTTAAATAAGGCTAATCTCCTTCTTGCAAACCTAATATTCTGTGCTAAACAACGGGCAAAGAAGAAAGAAGCTGCTTTCCAATGGCACAATTCAGGAGACAATCTCTACAGCTTAGAATAAGAGTGTTTGTTTTATTCTAAAGTCCCACATTAGTAAATCCTGTATGTTTAAAGAAAAAACAGTCAAGTCAGACGTTTTGCTGATTCCATCATTTATGGTCCATGCTAAAAATATATCTAGTTATTATAAGAGGTTGGCAAATCATTTTAATTGCAATGGCTTTTTGGAGTTAAATGAATCATAAACAGAAAATACTAAACTTGTGAACAAGATTTTCACAGATTTATAATGTGAAAGTCAACAAAGGGGAATTTCAAATTCATTTTCATATCTTAAAAAAGGGGCCATTTTCATATCTTAAAAAAGGGCGTTTAAAATGAAACCTTTGATTTAGGGATTTATTGTATCAGTATTAATATCAGTTTCCATCCATGTTGGTTATTTTGAAACAAAGCAGTGTCGTTCTGATACCTCAGCAATTATTTTCATTCTATTGACAGATTATTTACCTTCCCCAATGCACGCCCAGGTTCTGCCCGATCTGTGGGAGTAAGCCGGCAGGACCATGTTCCCATAGGCAGGTCTCTGCCCACTCCTCAGCTGTTCGTTCCAGCTCTGTGTCCCATACCTGGCCCAAGCATTAAGAACATAAAAACAGAAATTTGCAGAATAGGTTGAACAGCAGCTGGAAAGCTGAAAAACTATTATCTCAAGTAACATAGTGATCAACAAATCTTTTTATTCCTTCTGCTAATCAGCAACCTCATGATCAACAAGTTTTATCTCTATACTGATTTTAAAATTAAAAAGGGAAAAGAAATTGCTTTTGTTAAGTACTACTTTCCATATGTTTCACCCGCTGCGTTCATTTATTTTACACGACCATTATCTAACTTGCCTATCTCATCCAGTTTGGGGAAAGCAACAAGCTCCTCCATACAGGTTCTTAATGTTCTAAAGGTATATTAGAATAACACATCTATAATACCTCTGAATGACAGTAGAGAAAAATAAGGATCACAAGTTTGTGCAGGAAAATTAATTAGTGCATGTAAATAAAAGGTTTATAGAATTCTCTTTGTCCGCATCTTCCCTAGGTCACGTCTAAAGAACATTAGAAAATTGAAACATGACTAATATGTTGACACAGCTCAATGTAATATTTATACACAAAGCCTGTAAGTACAGAACTAATAAACTATATGGTAAGCTCTGCAGGGAGCAGATTATAGCTGCAGCTTTTGAAGTTACATGTTGTCCGATTTTCTCCTTTGACGTCTTTCCGAGTTTATCCAAAATGGTTTCTTATCATAGAGATAGTTTTGTTTAACTCAAACCCTAGAAAAATATAAACTCTGCTTGAAGTGAGGCATTGACTTGAACTGTCACCAGTTCAAAAATCAAATTTTGAGTTTTAAGCTGCTGCACTAACATTTGTTAGCTTGATGAGGTTTCTTTTTTTTATTATGACATTTAAAAACCTATTATGTTTGTCTAATTACAAAAAAAAGTCTAATCCAAGTCTAACATCCATTAAGCCAATTTATGTTGCACAAATTCACTTGCAGTGGCACCTACATATGTGGGTTTTAAATAAGTAAAAAGGGGATGCTGGATAGGGCTGAAAAGTTAATCATATCAATCGTGATAAATCAATTATTGAAATAATCCTCAACCATTTTAGTAATCTATTAATCACTAACTGCAGTATAGAGTCTGGAAAACATGCCTTTACCTGATAGAGCGACCCACTTAGAGCAGTGATTATAAAATTGTAAGAAATATATAAACAATCTGCATTCAAGATTAAAATAATGCAATCAATTTTTTAAAATCTTAAATGTCTGGCATTTAATCTTAAATGTGGTCTGTCACTATGCTCTACCCAGAACCCCTCAAGTGGAAAAATTTTAGTTTCACCTGGTTTAATTTCGTAAAAAAAAAATCTTCTTTAAGGAACCTTTGGCTATCAGAGTATTAATCGATTCATAAAAAAATAATCGACAAATTAATCGATTTGCAAAATAATCGTTAGTTTCAGTCCTAATGCTGGAGCATTACTCACTTCAGGAAGGTCATTTTCATATGTCATTAACAGGCTAGTTTCCAATGATCTATCATGGTATGATGCTGAAGCATCAGAAGAAAAACTACAGCAGTGGTATGTGTCTTTAAACGTATCAACTATGTTAAGCTGATATATTTTCACACAAAATTAATAGTCAGCTTCTCGGGCTATTGTCAAACTGCTGTAGGTAACTAAAATGTCCTCTCTGCAGGCTGCTTTTAAAAGTATTTACTGCAATCCAGTAAAATAAAAACAAAGGCAAAGGGGTCAATGGCAGAAGAAATTCAAGCATTTGTTGCATTTGTTTTTAAAAATCACTCAGCCTTAGAACTTGAATAGTTCTAAAACAAATGGCATTTCAGTTATTTACTTGGAAAGAAACTCTGGAGAATAGCGCCCATTGTTTGAGGAAATCTGCTAAAGGAAACCACTCAGATTTACCGCCTAAATTATTTTCCCCTTTTTTTTAAGCTGTAACGTCTGCACAGTGTACAATCAGGCTGTCAAGCTGCTGTTATTTGTGCAGCTACCCCAGAAGGAGAAACCTCATAACCACAAACCTGATTCTGCCACTTCGAGGCTCATAAAGAAACCCTGCCCACCTCCCTTGCTAACATTTTTCAGCACCACGCACATGGTTTGCTTTATTTTCCTTACACTTCATTTGCAGCCTGTTTTTTTTTACTTTGTGTTTGTCTGGTTGGCCTTACGAGGAACAGACACTATTTCTTTGCAAATATGTGTTTCCTGTATGTGATCAATGGACCATAATAGTGAGAGGCGAGCTGAAGATATGGGAACTTGGAAAAAAAAGCAAAGTGTGGATAGAATGCAGTGCTTGCGAGAGTAAACAAAAGGGATTAAAATGCTTTACTTTCTCTTATGAACCCAAAAGGGAAGAAAATAATTGTAAAAAAAAAAAAAAAAAAGAAGAATGTACATAGTGATTGTGACATAATCTTTGTTGGTGTAAATGGCCATTCAGTATTTCAGTCACAGCCTTCTAACCCACACAAGTCCCACAGTCAAATACTTTGATTATATGGTTAGAGAAAGGAAAGACTGAAAGATTGTAAGATTTTATAACGTTTTCACCTTTAAGTAAAAGAATGTGGAGTTCTATTGACCTCTGTAACCTTTCAGATGATCCAAAGGAGTACTCTACTGCCATATGTGGAGTTGAAGAAATGAGGACTCCTTATAAACTAATCAAAAATATGTTGATAACCTATTAGAGGGATGTCCTGTAAGTAGCTCAAGCCCTTGGAAAAAGATGACTGAACAGAAATTCAATCCAGCCCAAGATTGTCTCATGCTGGGCAGAAAAACCAACTTGTATAAATGTTAAAATAAACTAAAGTAAACTAACAGGGGCTGGATTGAGCACACTGATAAAAGCGCAGCTGGATTTAAAGTACAAAATTACAGTTTCAAAATCATCATACTCTTCCAAACAGATTTTTTAAGACGTGTCAGAAAGTGATCTTAGTTCTGGATATTTAAAATACAGGGCAATGCAGTTCAGCACCTGGCTCACCCGACGCTTTCCACTGCTGGCCAGCAGTCTTGAAGAAGCCTAATAAGACTGTCTCATACTTACAGAAGAGAAACCTTTATATGCATCTTTTTTTTAAATCTAAACAAATCGTGTTGTTCTTTCCTATTCTTAATTTTGCACTGTAAATCCTGGTATTTTTACTCAAGCTTATACATAAGACGATTAGTCTAGAATCTGCCTTTTAGGGATAAAACCTCATCCTAAAATATTCCAGAAAGACTACCGTGTAATATTTTATTTGCAATAATTTTCCCCTGGGATGAAAGAAAGTCCTTGGAACAGGATTTGCATTAAGTTTTTATGGCTAACAAATGCTGTGTGAGGGGTATTCATTTTTATGGCCCTAGAGATGATGTTTCAGATGTCTAACTAGTCATTTCTGTCTTTCTATTGATGATCCTCTTCCTCGATGACGAAAACAACCCTGGCAAAGGGGACCCAGAGAAAGCAAAATTAAGAAAATCAAGGACTGATTGTCTAACAAACTGTTATACAAAAAGGATACGCAAGTAAATGGGGACAAAATCCCATAAAGCTACTGTATTAGGCATCAACAGAGTCAGAGGATAAGTTATAAAAGCTGCTCTATTCTACTCTAGCACCCTCCTGTGGAGATCTTCTGAGCATAAACAGTTTATCAATACAGATACTGAACATACCTGAAATAATGGATCCACTAACTTTGCTGATCTTCAAGTATTTTAACATCACAATCAGTAGTTACGAGGTCGGTTAAATGCCCTCTGCACAACCATATTCTGATTCTGTTCAAAATGTAAGGGAAAAAGATAGCAATATAAATCAGTAACAGCACAGTCAGCTTAGACCAGAGGTTGGTGTAGTAAGGTCAAGTTAAACATCAGCACTTCCCCCAAGAAAACTGTTTGTCTTTTACTTTTTTAAATGCTGACACCCTTCAGTTTATACCTGTGGGTCAACATCTGAGATAAAGGCAGAAACTGTTGCCTTGTCTTGTCTTGTCATGCTTATTGAGGGAATTTTGGGGGCCTCTGCTGGATAATGACAGAATGGGAACAGAGCCACAAGGATAAGAGAGCAGGATAAGGGAGGAGGGGGAAGTAAAAAAAAAAAAAAAAAAAGATAAAGGAGCTGATCTTATCATGTTATCTTCAATGCTGGCCTCAGAGGGTCACTGGAGTTGTGGTTGAATACAATGAGGACAATAGGACAGCTGATGGGCAAATGGTTCTCTATGTGTATGTAGATTTGTGTATCTTTGCATGCATGAATGTGCAGCTGGAGTGCAGCCCAGTACATCTATGAAGTCTTCCAGCAGACTGAAGCTTTGAGGTATCCGTAAAGTGACAGGAGCTGGAAAAACAGCCATTTTGAGTCGAAATCAGTTACTGAAGGATTTGACCCATAAATCTGACCAGTACCTCAAATTTGATGACCACAATTGCAAATAAAGGTTTTATTTTCCACTTTTTACTTACTCATAGAATAGTGCCTTTTCTGTTTCAATATGTGTCAAAAACCACTATCAACATATATCAAGGTTTTTGAAAACTGATATTTGAAAACAGTTCGTATGGTTTAATGTTATGTAATGAGATGCTTTTGTGATCCAAGAGTCTGATAAAGTGACTAATGTATATTGAATTAATTAAAGTGTGGAGATTTGCAAGCCGTTTTAAAGCCAAAACGGTCATATTCACACACCAGAGATAGAACTACTAATGTCTACTAATGTAAATTTTAAAAATTTAAAGAGATAGATTAAGTTAGAGATAAAGTAGAGATATAAAGAAACTTGTTATGTCTAAGTTTAAGCACTGAAAAGCAATGTAAGTGTCCCATGTTCGTAAGTTTAATTTTTGGGATGTTTGCACACCATTTTGGGTTCCCATGATTATTCTTTAAATAAATTACATAGTTGGTAAAGGGAGTATCAAGTTTAATAGTTGCCTATTGGTTGTTCATTTGGGGTTTGACTTCAAAGGGAAAGACTTGTGACCTAAAGCCTGCACAGAACATTTCCTGCACACTAAAGAAAAAACCTGTAATATGGGGTATGCTTCTTAAATCCCACAGAAGCTGGTTATCTTAGAAATCGCTTACCTCTACACAAGAACACTGTGCTATATCAATTTATACTCAGAATTGCACACTTCCCCTTTTGCTCTCTTAACTTTATAAAGATCTATATATCCAATTCTTCACATTTATTTGTATCCAATCAGAGATTGGTAACTTTAATCTGGCTACTTATGTTTGTTTTGGAACAATGGCTTTTCTTTGCCAAGTGGTTTTCCAACCTATTTTGGAACAGAACTTGTTTTTCTATGCACACTTCTTTAATCCAGTCTCGTACTGTAACAGTCTCTTTTCTTGCATCCTTTTCTTTTTTCTATTCCGGCCACTCTGTTTATCCTTCACTCTGACTTATTTTTCCCTCTATGTCTCATACCTCACAACCTCTTGTTGCATACCGCTCCATATTTAACCTCACTGTGCCCCCGGAGCTTAAAGAAAAAAAACGGCCTACTGTAACTGGAGATGCTGGAAAGAGCTACATTTTGCCTAACTCAGCACTTTTTCACACCCTTGTGCCTCGACACAGACGTACGAGAGGTCCTCGAGCCTAACCTCTCAATTACACAATTACACAGTCCAGCAACTGCCCTCAGCAGGAACCGTTTATTTGACTTTAGTGGAGAATAATACGAGCTTTTGTTCTGTTGCTCTTTAAGTGAGGAAGAAAGGGTGATAAAACCTCATTACTGTCTGCACATAGCATTGATTTTTCTTTCTTCAACCTGAGATGTGCTGTTGATGGCCATGCACTGTGGTGGCCAAACTATGCCTACATGTGGTATGTGATCTGGAAAAAATCCAGATCTGCATACAAGGTGTGGTGTATGCCTACGTGTTTAGCCAGGAGGGATAGACAGCTGGTAAAACAAGGCCCTCTGTACTGCACTCTTGATTCTAATTGCACTGTGAAAAGTGATCTGGCGCTGCAAATACATATGATGGCCAAAGGATAAAGTCAAACAAATCTCTTACCAAGAGCGTTGGGGTTGAAAAGGGGGAAAAGAACGCTATGGAAATGTGATTATTGGCAAGTGGGTAAAAGTTCCTCTGCTTGTGCAGTTTCATGCTTAGATAATGCTTGGTGTGAGGGACTGCCTTCAAGTCAATGAGTAGATGTAATCAACCGGTTTTCCTTAGATAGAACATTTTTAATTAATTTGACTGTATGATTTGGTGTACTGTAAAGTGCCTTGAGATGACATGTGTTGTGAATTGGTGCTATATAACTAAACTGAATTGAATTGAATCTTTTAGTTTGCAGGCTCTCCTTAGCAGGCTTTCTTTTGGAACCAACTACCAGTTTTAGTCCATGAAGCAGACACCCTGTCTGCTTTTAACACATGGCTTAAAACATTCCTATTTGAAAACGGTTATAGTACACAGAATGATGTTTGCATAATCTCTAGGTGAGTACGGATGTAAATGTTAACAGCCGAATCCGGCGTGCAGAGAATTTCTGTGCGGACATGTGTTTCTCCTTGCCTCTACCATGGCCCTATTGTGGCTCTACCTATCTTATACCTCATGCAAAATTGGTTATCCTGAGCTATTTTCTATATTTATGCTGCTATATGTTTAGACTGCTGGTGGCCATAGAGACAACTTTTCCTCATTCTGTTTCATTCTTTCTTTATTCTCTCATTCTGCAGTATTTAAGTTTGTGCTCTCTCTGCTTTTATTTCATTATAGTACCTTAATCTGGTCTCCTGTTCAGCTGTGACTCCATCCTGGATTGAACTATCAGCTGGTTTTGCTTGAAAGAAACTTTTAACCAATCTGACTGTATTTTCTCTTTAAAGTTCCTTGGGATATGTGTTGTGAATTAGAAAAACTGAATTGAATTGAAATGGAATTCATTTGATTCATTTACTGAATAAAAAAAAAAAATCTTATTTTTCCTTATCTGTAATTTGTCATTAAAACAAGATCAAACCTTTCAGAGGTATAAGTCCCAAAAAATTCACATCAATGTTGACATCAAGTCAAAAATGGCATCAAGGTATACTGAGGTTCTAAAACATAACTATGCAGTTGCAAACGCATTCAAAGGACAGATCATCTTAATATTTCTCTTACTATTCTTTTTTTTCACATGTAAAAACTGTTGGAGTGACTTAAACGCATAGTAAATTCAACCACTGTAAAAATGGATGCCATATGCTTTGAGAGAACTAGAATATTATATCCACGCTTGAGATGCACTGCACTTTTTTTACACAGTAGATGTCATTGTACAGCTGATCTGCATCTATTAAGCATGTGGTCAAATAATCTAAAGGAACAACAAAAGCCTGTGTCACAAATGTAAATTTGCAGAAATTTTTTTATTATCTTGCTGCTAAACAGTGCAAAAGCACAAATGTCCATTATGTGCACTCTTAAAAAAATGGGAATTGTTTTGTTTTGAAAAAGATCCCAATAACTCTCAGCCTTAGCTGAAACTGCTATTCCTGGGGTCCAAGAAAATACTTACAAAGCCTCCAAAACTGCAGAAGGTACTACAGATAGCATGTGCACCTGCTCTTATGTTGCAAGGCGGTGTATGTTAGGACCAAAACAGTAAGTCTAAAAGCAGGTATAACATCATAATGCCCCTCCCCCATGTATTGCTGTGCATTCCCAATCTCTTTGCATTTACAATAGACTCTGGACATTTTTCTAGTTCAAATGATGACAAATTCCAATGTTTGGAAAAATGTAAACTCAAGAACAATGATAAATAAATGTTAAAGATGATATTATTATAATTTTAATGATCATTGATTGGATTTTTTTGTTGCCTTTGTATTTCTGCCTTTGTATTTGAAGTAAAAATAGTTTAAATCACGTTTTACATTTTCATTTTAAATCCTTTTAAAGCCACGATTCATCAAAAGCACTCATGCTTTTAGAATAATACCTGCCCTGAGTCCTCCGTGCACCTACCATGTACTCCATGTTGGAGGCAGGGGGGTAAACCTGGCCTCTGAGCTTGTTGTGCAGGTCCAAGATCAGCTGAGCGTCGGTGTTGGTGATGGCCCTTTTCCCTCTCTGCTTCGCTTCCCACCAGTCCCCGTTTTCATCCAGATATTTGTCCAGCATCCACTTCAATCCAGTGGAATTTTGAAGCATCACCATGGAAGTGGAGGCTTGGGCCATCAGTAAAAGGGTCACACCTCTCAGCCACAACATCTTTGGAAATAATGGTGATAAGGAATGGTGGTGAGCTTCTCAAATTCAACCAGGTATCCTATTCCAAAACCTGGAAAAGCTCTGTCAGCAAAAAAAAAAATCTCCACCTGCTCAGGGATTGGGTGGGGGGGGGTCATTGGATAGATTAAAGGTGCTCTCTATGAGACTTGCTGAATAACTTGTGTCAATATTGAACTTGGTAGGGACAGTACATTAGCTTTCAGACGCATGCTCTGGGGTAAGTCTGTGGAAAAAGCTCATGGGGGTTCAGTAAGAGTAAACTTTAGGCTGGAAATGACTAGAATAAAGTAATAGAAACTGTCCTTGAAAAGTTTTAAAACTAAAGTTCCAAAATATTTCAAGCAAAAAAAAAAAAAAAAAGAACAGTTTTAAATGATTTGGAAGGAAGGCTGGTTAGAAAACACACAAACAAAAAAAATTATTTTGTTAATTTAAAAGAAAAATACAACAACATAAACTTCTAAAGCTGTTTATCATGCAAAAATCTTTTATTATGCAAAAAGGAGAAAATCAATAGATAGAAATAAATGGCCATTGAGAGGGAAAATACATAGATTAGGGTTTATGTAGACAGTGGAGAACATTTACCTTAAATGAATTGGAATGGAGCCCAGCTGCCGGGATCTTGACGCTAAATTTGGCTGAGAAGAAAACTTTGGCCGCAAAATGATAATAATAAAAAAAGAAAAGTCAAAGTTAAACAGCTCTGGTGCAACTTAAGGCTGTGACTAAACCGTTTTATAGCCTTTCAAGTTTTTAATAGGGTCTCCTCTCGTTTCCTGCAGCTTTAAAATGATAATAATAATAATAAAAAAAAACGGCCTTTCTTGTTGCGACTGTATTGCGCCAAAGCTGCTTATGCATCACTTGTCCACATTTTATCCTCAAACAAGCTGCTTCTCTGGAGCCGCCCCTGACCACGCCCCCCTTGGTTTGCAGAGGCTGATGAGCGCTGATGATGATTTAAACATAACAGGATAGATTTTAGGACGATGTCTTCTTTATTTCTCCCCAGCAAATCTAGACTTTTATAATTTAGAAAGACTTAAGCAGCTTGAATCTTTATGCATTCACATCAAGAGTGAAAGCTGTTTTTTATGTTATTTTTTGCACATTTGTGACAGCTGTTTCTTTTTTCACCTTCATCTTTGCACTGCCTTCTGGTTAATTACTTTTTGAAACCGAGAATAATTTATTCAGATTAGTTTTTAATCATTTTTCATCCTCCATGATAAATATTCTGGTTTTATTTTCTCTTTTTTTCATTTATTATTTTATGTCTATTTTATAGTAAAATGCTTTGTGTGTTTTGTTTGGAAAATGTGCTATATGAAATTAAATTAAAACTCTTACTTTAGAATGTTCCATTGGAGATTAGTTTGTGCATATAACACTGTGGTAGTGCCTTTTATTGGTACTAGCCTACTTAGAATAAAAGTTATCAGTTATTTGCTAAATAAATACAAATATGTTAGTATAAGATATGCAAAAAAGAAATTAGTTAGAAACTTCTTGTGTGTGCATGTGGGTGTGTGAGAGAGATGGTGGTAGTGGTGGTGGAGTTAATGCAACACAAAGCAAGTTTCTTAGCACAATTCAGTGCAAAAATGTTTCAGAGTCCTTTATGTTTATAAAACAGTTAAAGAAAAAGAAAAGATAATCAAGTAAACATAAAAACTTGATAAAAGCAGGTAGAAAAAACAAGTAGAAAACAGTTGGAGCACAACCTTAAACTAATGATACATCGGTTAACAGTTTAATTTCAACGGTCAAAGGCAGTTCTGAACAAATGGGTTTTTAACTTTGACTTAAAGGACTTAGGCTTTCAGCACAATTACAGTCCTCTTGGAGTTTGTTCCACATAGTGGAGCATAGTAAATGCTAAATGCTGCTTCTTCACATTTTTATTCTAGTTGTGGGTGTAAAGAGTAGGCTGGAAATGGAAGACCTGAGTGGTCTGAGAGGTTGATACACTGGCAACAAGTCTGTTATGTATTGAGGTGCTGATCCACGCAGGGATATATAGACTACAGCACAAGGCCTTCAATTATGTAAAATTATTGTTTTAGCAGCCAAAGGCAGGAATATTTCAGTCATACAGTAAGAATATTTAGAAAGGAATATTTCAAAGGTGATACTTGTTAGAAAAAAGTTTACGCAGTAAAAAAGGGTTCAAAGTGGGAGCAAATTGAAATTAATTTCAAGTCTTTGTTAATTCCAACACCTGGTTCTGCCGCCATTAATTCCCGGTCTCTGCTATAATGTGGACCAAACTCCATTATGGAAACAAATGGGTTTTTGTATTTTGTCATCTGGTCATGGTCACTGGTTGCTATGGCACATGTAAAAACAAGAGGAAAGCACCAGTCCTAGTGTGTTGGAAACCTCGACTCCACAAAAAAGGGGAAATCCCACTTTTCTGTCATACAAACTAAGGTACAAAATAAGTTAAAAACAAGCCAAAGTAATGATTTATAGTTCTGTTTAAGACAAAGACTTAGTGGTAACCACCAGCTGTAGTACTCATTATTCAGCGATGGTGTTTTCTGCTTTAGTAATACTATGAGTTGTGTCACAGAAAAACTTTTTCTGGGTAAAAGTAACCGTTCTAAAAAAAAAAACAATTCACAGCAGTCTACGCGTTTATTAGAAGCTGTAAACATCCCATGTTTTTAATAAGGGACAAAGCTTAGCAGAAAAACAAGGCGTGTTTGGGAGAGACAGAAACCAGAGGCAGACGGATTTGCTGTTCATTGTTGCATGTTGAATGAATGAAAGTGTTGGCTACCACTTTAGATTACATTGTGTTTGAGTTTAACTGAGGATATTGTGAAAGTGTCACGGTTTAGTGAGGTATTGGATGCAAACACATGCAGGAGGCAAGATCATCGAGAAAAAAACAACAGAACAAAAACTAGTAAGCAGGAAAGACAGATATGGTAAAATAACAGGAAAGCATTCTTAGGCCATCCATCCATCCTTCCATTATCTGACACGCTTGTCCCAATTGGGGTCGCGAGGGGTACTGGTGCCTATCTCCAACAGTCAATGGGTGAGAGGCGGGGTACACCCTGGACAGGTCCATTCTTACCCCATAAAGATAAAATAGCAGTTAATTTGCTGAGATGATCACTTAAAAGCAGGTAGGACACTGATTAACTGATTGATATACTGTTTTGAGAAAGCATAATTATATGGACAACTGAAAAAAAACAACTTTAACTGAACCTGTGGCACAAACCAGAACTGAATCCTGATACTGATCAGATTAGACAGAAAACAAAAATGAAAGAGAAAAGAACTATACAAGTAAAGACAGGATTATCAAAACAATCAGGAGCTAAAATTACCTTCAAGAAAGTGATAAACTACTAAAAAAAAATCAAAACTATAGGCTCATAACATAAAGAGCTCCAATTTTGAACCCTGTATACTGTAGATATTCAGTTTCTATGGCAGAAAAAAAGCACAAAAGCCAGTATAGTCCACATAAGCATTGGTATGAAAATACTACATGATGAGGAATTGTTTTAACTGTTATTATCTTTCTGTTTTCACACTAAAAGTTTATAATAATCAATCAACCATAAATGTCAATTTCATTAAATCCCAGATCTGTTATTGAATCAGATCTCTAATGTATGCATTAAGACAAGATAGATAAAGGTTCTGCTGTCCTTTAGAGACTGAGCTCTCCGCTTCTAGATGTAATACAAGAGCTCTCACATTGGGGACTCACCACATGCAGAATGTCCATAAAGCCAGTGTTTACTGTCTGCTCTTCGGGTCAGTAGCACAGGCCTGGGCCACGGCCCCAGCACTGCCCGTTTCTCTGCGGTGAGGCCTGGCAGACCCCCCCTAAACCCACCCCTCCACCCCACAGCTGAAATAGCAACACTCTACCTTCGCTCGAAGGTCCCACGAGGAAAGCAACACTCATTCAACTGCAGTGGAATTAATACTGCAACTAGATTTAGATAAAGTGTGGGTGACATAATGTGAAAGAAGTGTGTTTTCACTCAAGTCTATATAAAATAACACACTGAGTCAATATGAAAACATACAATTATCCTAAACACTGTTAAAATGTTTGGAAATCTTAGAATGTAAAAAGAAATCGGATTGCATCAGCAAAAATACATAAACAGTGAATACGAAAAAAGGGATGCTTCAATTCCAAGTAAGAAATATTTCCAACAAGCGGTTAAAGGAAAATTTGACCAGCTGCTGAGAGATTCATATGATTTACAGAGTGGTGATTTAGGTCTAACACTTTATGACAATACATTCCCTGGCTGTTTTCAATCACAAGGCCACCAGATAAACAAACGAGGAACTTTTTTTCTTAGAGGACTGGTTCCATTAGTTATTATGTTTTAAACTTGTGCACACCCATCCTTCTTTCCTATTTCAAAGAGTCCCCACTTCTTTGTTTTTGCTGCCCTCCCTCTGGTCTCCATATCACACCAACACACTCCCTTATTAAGCACTGGGCCTAGGATCCTCCATTCTTCCCTAATGGTTCTGGTTGAGTTGGATTGGGGTCAGATTGTTGGAACGGCATCAGGGTGAAGACGGGAGTAAAGAGCACCAAGTTCATCTGGCAGATGTCCAACACCCCTGCTTCTGTGAAATTATCAGCCGAGCTCAGCAGAAGGCTGTCTGAGATAGCAGCTTAGAGCTGAATATCTTAGAGCGTAGTCTGCACACATGCACCTCTTTGTGGGGAACAGAGGTTTGTGCACCTGTTTGGAAGAGTTATTGTAATCTTTGTATTTGAATTGTATTTTTCATATAAGTTTGATTTTAACATCCAAACATGCAATATAATACAAATGTGAAACACCCCCATGTAGTATTAAAAATCAAAATCAAAGTATCTGTTGAAAAACAGCAAAAACTGGGTTATGTAAGTGTGCACCATGTGACATTACTTTGTTAAAGTAATGTCCTTTTATTCATTTCAAGTACAATTTCTAGTATTCAGACCTTTTGGCCATATACCTCTTGTCAATTATTCATTTAAGTTTATGTTTCGTTTATCTACATGGCACATATTTACAACACATGTCATCTCAAGGCACTGTATAAGGGAGATTCCATCAACTTATACCGAAAGATTGGTTAAAGTATTTTCTGAGAGAACTCAGCAGATTGCATCGAGAATTCAATCCCCCTGGAAAAACAAGCAGTGATAGCGGACAGTGGTTTGCATTTTTTCTAAGACTTTAAATATTTCTTACCAAGGATGCATGTAGCAAATGAGCTCTATTTAGTTGTGTAAAAATGATCAAAAGTTAATTTAAAGACCAATATGTAAAATACCAAGTTAATTAAATGCAATTCAGTTTATTTATATAGCGCCAATTCACGACACATGTCATCTCAAGGCACTTTACAGAGACAGTTCAACCAGATCATACAGTCAGATTGGTCATGACTTCTTTCAAGTCTTTCCACATTTTATCTCACATTATGTCAGGCGTTTTTCCGTTAACACAACTTCAAATTAATGAAAAGCCTAAGATTGCACAAATCCACTGCTGCAACTATAACATTTTAGCTTTTCAATTTACACCTTCCCTTTCACTGTTGATAACATCATGCTGCCAGTGGAGCAAAATGCTCTGTGACTTGTGGATAGTTGACAGGAGCGTTCAGCATAGAATGCTACCTGCTTGGTCAGTCTGTATCAACTGGAAATTCACACAAGGCCTGGTGGCATGTCGCCTTTTTACAATGACAGGGACCTTTATAGCGCTGCTACAAAGAGTGGCAATAACTGGAGCAAAACTGAGAATGCAAGAGATGATTGATCAATGTTGGATCAACCCTTAGAACAGAAGTTGTGTAGGACTACTTTGATTATTGAATTTGACTCCAAGTGGCCAAGTATTATTTTGTCTTTGCAAATTCAAATTCATAGTAATAATTCAAAATTTGTTTTATTCCAATGTACCTCCATACATTTTCTATGTTACAGAGTTTTCAATTTGTCACTCATATTAATAATCGATTATAAAATAATCTGAAATAAGCCTGCTTTAACTCAGCTAATACTTGATTTGCAGAACCAAGTTCCATCTTTAAGAGTAAATTGATTACATCAATCTCAGAACTAGCAATCTCAGAACAGTATTTGGAAGTATTATTGATGCTACCAAATACTGATGAAATCCAGAAAAATGGACCAGCTGTAAAAGAAAAAATATTATGCTGTGGGAAGTTGATAGTTTCTCTGACATTTTTTGTTAGTCTAAAAGGATTTGGAAGCTTTTACATTCTTAATTTTCTGCAAAATAACATATCATTGACATAAATATTACTCAGATACTCTAGAACACAGAAATATGGACCCAAAGCAGACTCATGGTGCAAATATCGTGGAATAATAAAGAAAATGGGATATGCACCAGGAAAGACTGTGGCCCTAAATACTAAGTACAAAAAAAGAGCAGATCCAATGAAGAAAAAAACAGGAGAAGAAGAAAAGAAGGTTGTGAATAGAGAAAAAAATAAAACTTACAAAATAAAAAGGAAGGCTGTGTGTGTTCAAATTAGAAGATATTAACAAAGCAGGACAGCAGTTCCTAAAAATCTATGAAACAGAAAATATAAGTTCATTTTAGTTCTTATGAAGTCTAAATGGCTAATGACAAAAACAGAGAGAACAGTTTTTCCAATATAAATATTTTTTTTTACATTAAAACAACAATAAGAAAAAAAACAATATGTACACTTTAACAAGAAAGTTCGACTGACTTTATTTCTCCAATCCAACTAATGTGTCATCTTATGGCACACAACACTTTATTAAATTACAGTTTTGTTTTGGTTGGGTTTTTTTTCTGGCCTCCTCAACAATGGTAGTGGTATTTTTAATAGATTCCACATGGCAATGCTGTAACATTAAACTTTCAAGGAAAGTTCGCAGGAAACATCTGGAGTTTAGTAAAAAGGGAAAGAAAATAATGTTGAGTTTTCGTAACCACCAGATGTCACTGTCCTCTAACATTAAAGCATTAAAGGTGCACATATATTTTACCCAGACAGCAGATTTGGGATCTGGAAATATTGCATATCACTATATTAAGAGCAATCATACAAGGCCAGGAAAATATTTCAATTTTTTATGTTTCTTGTTTGATTCTTTGGTAAACCTCAATGCATGTTGACGGATTTGCAGCCTTTGGATAACACCAAGCAAAGCAAATAAATCATACCATCACCCTATTTGCGTTCTCTTTTACATGACCCGAGAAAGATGAACAAAAACTGTCACTTACAGTAAATACTTGAAACCACTGAATGAAATCTCCTGAGGGAGCGCATTGAAATAAAAATGAGCCCTATTTGCTTTTTAATCTATGTGTAAATCCAGGTGTTCTGTGAAGCCCCAGAGGTTTGAACAAATTGCTTTGTAAAAAATAAAAAAACCCAAAAGAGAATGAATAAAACAAGAGAGTGTTTAATTCATCATCTGAGTATAGAAAGAAAATGGCAGACTTACAAGATTGTCCACCGAAACTGATCGGACAGACGGAAACAGTATTATCTGAGAAGCAAGACAGAGCTGCAGAGATCCATAGCTTTGGAAAGAGACTGATCGGATAAAAATGAATCATGCTATCTAAAAACTTGTCTTTATTAAAGAATTTAAGTAAGAAACTGACTATTAAAAGAATTTAAAAAAATAGTCTGCAACAAACGTTGTTTGAAATAATATACAATGCAAAAATTTAAAGGAGGAGCTGTAGTCAGATAAGGTCAAAATGGACAACTGTGGCTTACATACATTGTGCGATTTTTTGTCCTGTTGATTTTGATTTATTGATTTATTTTTGTGTTTTTTTTATCTATTTCGTGACTCAGTTACCAATCCTTGTGTTTTCCTTTCCTGATTTAGTTTCCTCCTCTGATTGTAGGGCAATATTCTCTCTCTAAATGACTTCAGCACAGCTGCTACCCATTCAGTTTATTGGACTCACTTGTTCATTGTTCAAACAATCAATCCCTACAATATAAATATGCTTTCTGTTTCAGTCATTCGTTGCTTGATGTTCTCGTTTCTTCTGTCATGCATCCATACTCTTCATTTTATTGTTTGGATTTTATTACTCCCTTTGTTTCTCCTTCATGTAAGTTTTAAAATCTTTATCTAAATCTCCTCTCAACTCATGAAGGTTTTCAACTCCTGTTTGCGTTTTTGGCCTTCACCATCGTAGAACATGGCAGATATATGTGGCAGTGTAAGAAAAGATGGCGGCAGCACATTCTTGCTGTGGAGATCCTTAATCTTAGCACTTACAGTGAATTCCATAGACGTGAAGGTGGAGGAAGTGAAATATAGGGATATACTTAAACATAGAGAAAAAAAGCACCAATATTGATCTAATTCAAAATCTTTGCATGAAAACCGATCTTCACAGATGCTCGAATCAACTTAAGCTGGTCTGACAAAGTAGAACAAACACATAGACATTATAAGCAGTTGAAAGTTAAAGGATCAGAGAAACCAGCATGCAGGTTCAAAGCCCTCTCTGAGCTTGGCATGAAAATGAGCTGACAGCAAAAGGACGAAGCCCATCTGATTAAGCACCAGTTTCCCAGCACTGTGCTTCTGAGAGGACATTGATTTTGGCCTGAAACTCGCAGCTGCAGGATGTCGCTTTTCTGAAGTCCCTGCTGGGCCCCTCATGGCCTCATCCAAGACTAAGACTACAGGAGGGCTAAAACCTGTACTTTAGTTTGAGCTCTTAGACTAAACTGTGGAGGTCAAGTGTAGTTTCACTCTACATAAAACATGCTGTAGATTTATTCTTATGTCCTCTAACATGTAAAGTTCACAACATGTCATTAACTTCAGTGCGACATATGAGGTTGATTCTAGACTACACAATTTTATGACATAAAAGCAGCTTACCCCCTCTGTTTTAACATGCAGTATCTACACAGAGGTATGCCAATTATGCTTTATTTATATTATACTGGAAACAGTCACTGATACAAAAATAGATCATAATATAAACCATTATAAGACTATAAAACATTATAAGCCAGCTAAAGCTATATCGTTAGTTTTGTGGGCTGATTACAATAAAAACTGTAAGTTGCATTCTTCAAGGATTTGGAGAACATGTAAAATATGCAAAATAACCTCTATGAAATGACCCATATTTACCACATTTTATAAAAACCCATCCTGAATAAACAGCATCACCAACTAAAACAGACAATGGAGAGTCTGAGACACCACAAAATGACCCCGTAGCTACATTTTTTTTATTATTTTTTTGCTCTTTTTGGGGGGGAATGGCATCCAATTTAACAGAATAACTACTAGGGGGGAAAAAAAAGACGTGCTGGTAACTTTTTGCTGAAAGATTTATGGTGGTAACAAGGTTTCACATGTGTATGCAAACACTCAAGGAGATCTCAAAACATTCTTCAACGTGCTGAGATTCGATTTAGGGAGACATTTCTCTCAGCAGCCTGTCATCTGACCTGCATACAAGTTAGAAACATTCAACTAAAATCAAATTTGGACCATTTAAGAAACATCTTAGGACATGGAGGGAGTGCATTTATGCAGAAAACATATTTATCAGATGTTTGCAGAACAATCAAAATTCTGTTTTTGAAATACTGAAAAAGGGCTTGAATATTAAAGATATTATAGCTCCA
Source organism: Cyprinodon variegatus (assembly GCF_000732505.1). NCBI lineage: Eukaryota > Metazoa > Chordata > Actinopteri > Cyprinodontiformes > Cyprinodontidae > Cyprinodon > Cyprinodon variegatus. The sequence goes on from NW_015150818.1 coordinate 694,912, forward strand.
ATTCATGTTGCATCGCTGCTTTGCCAGAAAGAGACATGCGGTTTATAAAGTAAGGCTTACTCAGGGTACTGGGTACATTTCCGCTGGCTGAGCTGCAAAAGGGAGCTAAACAAACATAGCTGTAGTGCTTCCAAGAAAGGACTGAACAACAACAAGAGAAAAAAAATACATTGAATTAGAGAGAAATCTCTTCCAATAACCCTCCAGAGACACAGTTAAGCCAAGATTTTAAGCATTCTCTAAAGTCACTGAGGGCAAAGAGGTTGTAGAGTACTTACAGTAGAATAAAGAGAATAATATCTCCAAGCTGTGCAGCAATCAGCAGAAAACTGACCATCTGCACATATACAAGTGCCTGACGAAATATTTGTAAAAGGAAGGTGTTGGCGGCTCCACTTCTAATCTACTTAAATTCTATTTACTGCAAATATATTATAATATTATTTTGGTGTTTTCAAGCAAACTGACTTACCTGATATAAAGTATGTAATTTCTGCACCATGGCCAAACATTTCACACAATAAAGCATAACATGTTAATGCTACATGTGTGTTTCCTATTGCTGATCCTGAGGGTACTAGTGTACTTGCAGTGTTTCTGCTCAGATATGAATCATACTAATGGAGGACTGGCTGTGTCAACATAGGTGGTTTCCCAGGGCAGCATCTAGAGAGAGGGGCAAAAAAGCATTGGTTAAAAGAAACTGAATCAGTTTTGTGTTCCACTTTTTTCATTATACAAGCGATGAGAAGTAAAGATAAGGGGGACCGTGTTTTCCAACGACTCTGATGGAGCAGGGTAGCTGATTAAGCTGTTTGGTGACCTGAATCATGGAGGAAATTTTGATTTCCTTGACATAACTAACTTCAGCGTTTTTGACCATCCAATCACAGACCCGATTCAGTGGCCCATCAGTAGTTTGTAAAGTGAGCTCCTCAGGAGTAACAGCGGTGACAGCCAATCACACAAGAAAAGACAGTGGGCCAATCAGGAGCTTCTCAGCAGTCTAAACTCAGGGAAACGGGCTTCATTTTGAGCTGCAGTTTTGCGCTTGTTCCTAGTGCCCCCCAGTCCCCTCCAAAAATGTCATCCATGACCTGAATAGAATGTTTAATGGACTAAGCCTTTGTCATACAGATCACTCAAAGCATTTTATAAGTGCGCCACATTCAGCTCTCATACAACCATACACAGTATGCAGTTTGGAGTTAATGCCTTTTCCGTGTCAGTGAGTGCACCCTGACATGTGGGACACCAGAATGGTTGACTGGTGTGTTTATTATCAATCACATTCTTCCAAAGCAGAGCTACTTGTTTTTGAGCTTAAATAATCACTGATTATAACGAAGTTATGCGCAATACCATCCAAGAGTACATGGGAAAACCCTAAACATTGAACTCTCTCATGCCAGATAAAAAAAGAAAAAAATTCCTGGGTCTGTTAAACTCGATTTCAGCTTTTGCGTTCAAAAGGAAGGGTCAGAATTCGACATAGTTAAGATAAAAACATAGATCCATCCTGTTCTGGTCTCAGTTCTTCAGCCTGGTAGTGGTATAATGGTCAGAGGGGGAAAACAATTCTGCTGCACTTTAAACCATTTAAATATCAGTTAACACCACACACACACACACACACTCATAAACCAATCTAAAACAAGGTTTGATTATTGTTGACCTGATAGGAATACCATAGCATCAGGGTCATATTTTTAAATGACGCAACAACAAATGTGTTTTATTGTTTTGCTTCAGAGAGTTTCAGAGGGCTGCTGGCCTTCAGGTAGTGATCTATAAAGTCACTAGCTTCACTGTGAAGATGCTGCAGACAAAACAACACACTTGGTCTCTTTATTGTTGCCATTCTACTACTGCTAATGGCAGCACTGTTTGTTAAATAAAATTTTATCCCACATTCCTATTCTACAATAAGACTTCCTTGAGTAAGGAAAAAGATCAAATGGCTTGACTTCAAATTTGAAACAATATCTGTCTTGAGTAAATATTCAGACAGAAAAAAAAGACCACTCTTCTCTGACTCTTCTCCACACATAGTATCCCTTCATTCTTTCACATCTTTAACTGCTAGAACCTACTTCTCTGACTTCACAGCATAACTGGAATGCAATAAATCCCCTTGCACACTTGGAAATGAACCACCCTAAAATCACCCACTGCTGTCTGTCAGTCTGCCATGGCCCATGTAAGGTCTCTGTCTTCTTTTCAAATAAACATTTCATCACGTTCTTATTTCAGGGGAAACTAGTTCAACAAAAACTGCTCCATAAGTCAGATGTGCTATCAAGAAAAGAAGTGTACCACATGGAGTATACAGATGTGTGACAGTTGCCACAGTAAATGCTGGCAGTAGGCACTAATACTACATGGTCCACTTGGATTTATAGCTCTTGTTACTGGAAGCTGGAAATATGCTGTTTTTTTCTAATCTCATTGAGTGATTAATTGTTTATTGGTCTTTATGTGAGTTGCTCCAAAGTTTTGTTCCTTCCGGCTGGGTTTCAAAGTTCACCGCAAAGTGGCACAGCGTTGGATAAATGGTTTTTACCATCAGACTCAATTAAAACTGACATCAAAAAACAGTTGGTTACAGTGCAACATTTTCTAAAGTCATGACTAAGATACAAGGGAAGCCAAGATAGGGCATATATACGGTAATAAAGATGTTTTACCGTGGTGAGACAAGTTGTAGAGTAATACCTGACTCCTTACAAGTGGGATTTTCTGCAATTCTTTCTTTCCTTTGTTTTGTTAATAGTCATTAGATACTTCTGCATCCCAATTTATAAAACATAAACTGGGCTCAGGATTATTCAGTAATGGATGTATATTTCCCTTGAAGAGACGTTTATAACTCACTGTGCCTCTCTATCTGTATGTTTAGGAGTTTTTTCCTGCTTATCATAGGCCGGGCATACACTGTGCAATAACTTCAATCGTTGTAGTCAGCTACAGATCAATCTGCATGACAAAACCGCAGGGTTTAAATGTTCAAAGCTCACAATGCATGTTCTAGAACTGTGCGACCTGACACTATGATGCAACCTGATGATGGCTGGCTGAATATCAAATCCTGTTTGATTTTTTCCCAATCTTACGATTCCTGATTAGGAGGTGGCCGTTGGAGGCTAATTACCCCTCATTACCCACTGTATACTACACGGCACACGATCAGGCTGACACTCCACCTGATGGAAAAATTCTCTCAGGCCGGAAAATCGTCCCGAAAAGGGCAAAACATCACACAATGTATGCTCGGCTTTAGTTAGATTTTCCTTTAGGATATTTTTACGCATTTTTCTTATCCAGATTTCCATTAGGTCTGATGGAAATCTGTACCTGCTTAAACTGCTACCATACATCATGATGCTGCCATAAAGTTAAACTTTTGAGTTTAGGGGATGTGTGCTGCTATAACACTTTACCAAAAAGTACAGTTTTGTGTACATCTGACCAGAGTATCTTCTTTCTGCCAAGAGGGCCTAACCTGAAATCATGACTGTCAAATTTGGCCCAATTTGTTGAGTGCATCACTTATAGCTGTCCTGCAAAAAGACTCTCCCACCTGTGCTTTGGATCTCTGCTGCTCCTCCATAGCTGCAGTGCACCTCTAGGCTGCTTCTCTGGTTGATTATTTCCTTGTCCAAGTTGTTAGTTAAGGAAAAGGTTAATATAGCAGTAGGTCTGCAAATATGACAAATCTCCCACTCTCAGATGACCCCAAAATGTCATCACATAACTCTTAGGCTTAGACAACTTTTATTGTCATTTGTGTACAATGAGTATATACATAACGAAATTTCGTTATGTACAGCTCTCATGACATTCCCATTTCTTAAAGTGCAGCAGTGATGGAATGTAAAGTATGAATCTGCTGAACCTGCATCAGATGGTTGGGGTCATTGTTACGGGCTCGGGACATGCAGCACTGGGATAAAATGTATTTTATCGGGGAAAGTGGAGCCCCCGGTGATCTTCTCTGCTGTTCTCACTACTCTTTTCACCTTCTTCTAGTCTGTGACGCTGCAGCCTCCACACCACGCAGTGAGACAGCTGGTCAGAACGATCTCTATGGTGCTTCTGTAGAAGGTTGTGAGGATGGGTGGGGGCAGGTGGGTTCTCCTCATCCTCCACAAGTACATGTGCTTTTGTGCCCTTTTGACCAGTGAGGTGGTGTTTACAGACTGCAAAAAACCCCAATACATAGGCAAACACAGATACAACATGACATCTTGAAGGATGAATGGTCGAGAAGGATGAGAGGTGCGTGTATCACATTTGAGCATCAGTGTGTGTGCAAATAAGCCCATGAAGCACTGTTCCTTTAGTTCATCTCTTTGACAGATGTAACAGTTCGTCAGCCGACCAACAAGGCAGCTTCACAGATATCTTCAGGGGAGGGAAGAGCAAGGTTTTCGAATCCCATTTTGTGCACAGATAAGTTAAATACTGAATTATTTTGATACTAAAACAGAGGACATTTTAAGTATAAAACAAACACAACAGTCCACAAAAAGACCTTCTTACATAATATCAAACAAGGAGTTGGAAGTAACAAGAAGAGGGCAGCAGACCTGTGCTCCTGACTATTAGATCATTTGATCCTACTTTGAATATATATGATGGTTATAACAAATGTAGCAAAAACGCTTTGAGGAAATAGTGATAAAACTTCAACACAAGAAAACCCCAAACATGCCAGTAATGAATTAAGAAGTGGAAAGTTGGTGTCAGAGACTAGTTAATGGCTATAGAAGGATTCTCAGTGTTATTTTGACCAAAACCGTAGTTGTTTTTCATGGTTAGTGTCCTTTATTACAAGGGTAAGGGTGATTTTGTGGAATCAAATCACTTTTCTTAGACTTAAATAAATGCTTTTTGGCATGTCCTGATTATGTTACACGGATGAGCTTGGAGAAAGATAACTTAAGCATGTTTCCAAGGCATTGCTGCAAACATTTGTTTTTTGTACCCAATAATCCCCCCAATAACCCAATAATAACCCAATTGTATTATAATAAAAAAAAAAAAAAAAACTTTATGCTACACTAGCTTTCTGTACCAGTCTGGAGGTGACTTGAAAAAAAGGAAACGAAATAGAGACGGAAAAAGTAAACAAAACATTAAAACAGACTGCTTCACCCATAATGCACCAGGGAGCCTTATCACAGATCCTTCCTCCCAGCAGCTGTAAGATTTTATAACCATCACTGTTCCCAATTACCTCAATACGTTGTTACATTAATGTTGATTTTTGTACAGTTTCAGTCTTAGTCAATTAAATAACATGCTGCCGTCATTTTGCACATCTCTGGTGTTACTGGTATTTTATCATATCCACTGTAAAAATGTTCACAGCTGTTGATTGATTATTCTCCAGATATACAGTATTTATATTGTAAAACACTATACAGTACAATATTTAATTTTCTTAACTCTTAAATGTCACTTATTCTGTTATTTTATAAGCTTTTCTAAGGTCCACATTGTGTGACAACTTTTGCTACTTCTGTAGCACCACAATTTCCCCATAGTGGGACAACAAAGGCATTTTCTATACTATTCTGTTCTGTTCTATTCTATTCTATTATTTATATTGAAGTAAAAGACCAAACACATTTTAAGACTCAGCATTAGCTCGTTAAAAACAATTAAATTCAATTCAGTTTATTTTTATAGCGCCAATTCCCAACACGTCAGCTCAAGGCACTTTACAAAGATAATGCACCTAGATCATACACTCAAACTGATACAAAGTTTTCTATCTAAGGAAAACCAGCTGATTGCATCGACTCAATGACTCGAAGGCAATCCTTCGAAAACAGACAAGAAAATGAATTTTGAATCAAACCTTTTATTATTAGTCCAACATTTGAAAAAAAAAGACTTAGTTTGAGTGACGATGGGATTTTCCTATTTTCATCCTCCACAGTATGCTGAATATATGCAATCATTTTATAAAACAGTACAAAATTATATAACTTAAGTTTTTGATACAAAAATTAATAACTTACAGTTTAACTGTTTTCACATAGTTATATGATTATGTACAAATAAAAAAAATACAAATCACTTTTCCTTTTTTTTTTTTTTTTTTTAGAAATTTACAAACAATTAAGGTGCACTTGAGTGCTAGAATCTAAAATGAGTGATCATTTTAAAATACAAACATCAAAACTCATGAAGGCGTGTAACAAACCAGTAATCTTAAATGGTGATATATGTGTGTAAATGTCATCACACAGCGGATATATATCAAATTTATTCTAACATGAATATATAAAATGTAGATGAAAACAGCCATTAAAACAAAATGCCCAGATGAATTGTCATCAGTATGACACAGAGGTGAATTAGTGCAGGTTACAACTAAAAATGTACAATCTAACTTTTTTGTAAACCTTTTAAAACAGAGGTGTTGTCTGTGTCTACATCAGCATGCAAAGCTGGACCTTTCCAGTTAGATGTGTTTAAAACTTGCACCATCATCAAAAGACTGGAAATGGGTGACATAGACAAAAAGGTGGACTTTGCCTAAAAATCGGAACAGAAAATAACAAAACAAAATTCTATTTACCATAAGGTAGCAAGTGCTTTATGTGTAAATTTTGCAAGTCAGCATGAAAACGCTGCCAGTGGAGGTTTCCCTCTAAGGTCAAGAGCTTTGATCCTTTCAATCCTGTTTGATCTCAACATTTTTGTGTAGACAGGCACACAACATGAAGGTGTGATGCCAATAGCACCAAAGTGAGCTGAAATGAGGAGCTGTATGGCTGCGATCTCCTTATTAACCCCCATTGTAACCAGTTAATACAATGAGTTTGAAGACCACATAAAAGTTTAGATTGTTAAAATAACCCATTGGTCTTATAAACATATTTATACATTTCATAATTTCTAATATATGCTGCAAACTGAGAACAAAGGAACAGAACTCATTTACAGATAACTACATTTTCAAGTTACTAAAAATGTCAGGTGCCCTTAAATCTATACGTCTTTCCATAAATACGCTCATATATACAGAAAAGCATTATTGCTCGACTGTTGTGCAAATCCTTACTAGATTAAAAATAATTTCTCTGTGGTACTCTAGGTTTTTGGCTCATGTTGGTTAGAAGCTTATGTTTATTTAAACCAGTGCAGGTAGTTAGTCTTGAGAGCTGGGAAGCACATGTTGTTGCTGCATGAGCCCCCGTAGCTGGGAGGGCAGGCGGAGCATGGGACGCCAACCTTGTAGGGAGCCTCTCCGATCCAGTTGCCCCTAAAAAAAAGTTTAAAAAAATAGCATTCCCAATGAATGAAAAGGTTTGGAGATGGCACAACTTTCCATCCTTAAAGTAAAAGTTTGGCACAAGACCTATCATACAGTGGTGAATAATCGCAATGACGTAGAACTTTTTAGTTGCCTAATGTGAACCCCTGTGTTGCAAAATCTTTAAATCATTTCTAATATGAACAAATCAAAGAACTGGGTTGTAAATAAATAAGGTTTGGTAAAAAAAAGTTCTCAGAAGTTAAATGAGAAGCTGCCTGAAACATTAGTAATGAACTACTTTTTGATAGAGATTTATAGATGCATTGGGGATAATTAAACTTTGTCCTTTGTAAAAGATTTTAGGACATTTTTTCAAAGCAGAGCCTTGAAAGATGTATTCTTCTTTCAATAAAGGGATAGCACAGGTTTCTTCTGTAGGATTTTTTTTTTTTTTAAGTTATAAGTTGTGATATCTTACCTTCTATCTATGTCTCCTTTGTCATTTCTATTCAGTGTACATCTAGATTGCTCCAAAGCTAATAGCTAGCCACTGACCAAAGACTGATTTATTGATTTTTTTTTATTTTGAAATGCTTGCATTGAGCTTTAATTTATAAGGTGAAGGACGGGGGTAGTGAAGCACAAATAATTTTGTATGAGATATTCACACTTATGCTTCTGTAGTATTTGAAATAAAATAAAGATAAAAAAAAAAAACATAGAACTGGATCACTACCTTCTAAAAAAAAACATTTTTACATGTTCTGTTCTTCTAGCATGTTTCACATAGGGACAACATTCGTTAAAAGGTCAAATTTATGTGTCACAGCCCTCTATAGAGAGCTGGGGCAGAAGAACTCTTACTGATGATGATGAACTTTTATTCATCTCAAAATGGAGAAATTAACTTTGGAAAGCAGTGTGGGGTTAAGCATCTTGCTAAGAGACCCAGAGTGCAGGCTGTGGGTCTTAACCACTAGGCCACACTCCCCACTGATGGCTGTGGGATGGACTTCATATTTAGATCCTCTCCCCCAGTTCAGTTGATCCAGAGTGTCCTTAATTTTACGCTTATGAGCTTTTGTCTGTTTTTCTGAATGCCACTTCCTCTTTACCACTAGAGACATACCCAACCTATCTTACATCTTCACCTAATCCCTTCAATTTGTGTTTGAGTACCAATTCCCTTCTGTGTAAGTAACTTGCCAATGCAAGACCTAACAACGGTAAAGGGTTTGTAACATCTTATTTGCAAAAACCACTAACAGTTTCTGCTAAGAAGCCTCTATACTGGAGTTGTTTATTCCCTTTCAAGAAGCCATAAACCTCATTTTATGGCTCCAACTAATCCAACTAAACGGATTTATACGCGAGTAAAATACCAAATGAGGTTTTACATTTCTCTGAAGCTTTAATAGAATCTTGTTTTAAATATCTTAAACCATATGAACCAGATCTATGGATGGTAGGATTACTTTGTAAAGAGGAAAATATGAGAAAATGAGTAGTTTTGTATGGGTCTGATAATCTTATGCAAAAAGCCATAACTAAAAGTTGTTAAATTGATTTAACGCAGCTAAGGTTCTTTATATGCATGCCAGCAGGAATTAGTTACAAACTTTATCTTTCAAAGAGGACAACAGTGACCTCTGCTGAGTGTGTGACTCTATCTACATTAAATAGTTAAGCTGCAATCCCCAGCCTGTTACTCTCATGCAATGTGTTTCAAACCAGGAGGATTAAAGAACTAAGATCATGAGGAAATCACAAGTCTGGTTCTACTCAGCATACTATTTACTGTTGCTGGTTCAAAGGGGTTATCTGAGTCCTTAATCAGCATGGGTGGCATTTTATGATCCAGCATTTATCCTGCACCTTCTGTTTAACACTAAATCAGGTTGTGAAAACATACATCTCTCACTTGATGCTTAGCATACTCACTTTGGTGAATAATTGCAGACTAAATACGTTGCCCTTTTCCACACAGAACCCCAGACATTCATATTGTGGCATGTGTGGATTGCACAACCGATTTTGTTAGACGTCGCCCATACCATCTGCCAAAATCAGGAAAGAAGAAGGAATTAGTTGATTAAAATTATGGCTGTGGAATTTATACCAATATAAATCCAATAATGAATGAATAACTTTGTACTGCACCTGTGTGTAGTGGGTACACATGGGTCCATAACATCTGAGAGGGCATCTTGGGTTGCAGTCACGGGGGTATGGAAAGGAGTAATCTTTTACTTCGTCGTACCAGGGCTTTACCAGCTGCAGAATGGACCGATATCTGTGAGCAAAATTCAGACAAAGTGAGCGTGCAATTATTTATCATTTTGAGTGTTTGCAAATGATGATGAGCAACAGATGAGATTTTTAAAACAGGTGCCAAACCGCAGCGTCTGTAATAGAACTGTTGTAGCTCAGCTCAGCAAGGGTTGGCTGAACTCAATAAAAGAGAGCAGTTTGATTTCTAATATTTTCCCCTGTTAGAGGCAAGGCTCAAGGAGGTGGTTTTTGTTTTGGTTATCGAGGTTTTTTCATCTGCATCCGATGTGTAATTTTTTGCATTTCATTATATTTTGTTTCTTTTTTTGTCTTATCTAAATCTGCCTCTTCCCATACAAACTCATCATATCTTACCTCATCTTACCTCAGCTATTCCCATGTTTTATTATGATCACTAATCCAACCAGATCTCTTCTTAAACATTGATTTCATGTTTCATGAAAACTTACATACCGATTTTTCATTTGAAATAGTTTGAAATATTAGTTTCTAATAGCAAATAGGAATATTTAGAAATAAGTGATGCATTTTATTGCTTAATTCTTGAGCCTGACAGGCCCGGTACCATCTGACACCTGCTAATGATGATCTATTTATAGAGATTACCAAAATACAGTCACATGGTGTTTCATCCACATGCATTTCAAAATGGGGCTTTAAAATTTCTAAAACATTTTTTAAAATTATTTTTTTTTCACAAATACCTTTTGTTTTATAGCTGAGTAAACCAATACAATAAGATTTAAAATTCCAGCTGTGAGAGTAATGCAACAGGTATTCATTTTTAGCCACACCCCCCAGTGGCCGGCATCATTGGAAACTAGAGGCTCAGACATTTCTGAGGAGGGGTCTGAGGTAATTGTGTGACCATTTCAGGTGATGTAACCATCATGCGTGCATACGTTTGCTCTGTTGTTCTTATTTTCTATTTAGTGTGGTGAAATTATTGTGTCTTCAATTGTAAATTTCAATGAAACAATGGCTAAATCTTAGGAGCAAAGGCTTTGCCTTATCCAGAAGGTCTCCAATAATGTAAATCAGCATATTTGTCTGGCCAGATTCCCTTTTATAAGTGGAAAAATGCATTTGGTACAATTTGTCCAATTTTGGCACCACGGTGCCAAAAACACATTTCAGTCTAGCCAGAATTGTTTTCGTCAAGGATGAGGATGAAAAAATTATTTCGTTGACACGCCTTTTATTTTATAACGAGGATTGACGATCTAAACATGGATCTTTGTTGACGGAAACCTGGGAGTTATGGGTGTGAGTTTTAGTCAACGAGACGAGACAAGACTAAAAGAAAAATTAGCAAGTAGTCGGTCAGTCATTTAAAATGCATCATTGTGCTGTAATCTGCTAAGCAGTATGAGCCGTGCCCACCTGCCGTGCAGCAATGCTCATTCTGCATGACCACAGATGGAACATGGCAGCAGCAGCGTGGTGTAAATCATCCAGAATGGTCCGGGTGTCTGACAGAACACCGGTACTGCGCACTGAACTCTGACAAACTGTTCTTCCAGCTGTGCTTGGGCAGAAATGTGTCTTTGCACACGCTTAGCTCAGAGTCTGCGCTTCTCTCCCTCCATGCCAATGGTTCCCTCTCAGCAGTATGGCTCTTCCTGCTCTCACTACTTAATATACTATGTGGCTGATCATCCTCTGCCAAGCTTAAAAAATAAATTTGTCTAACAGGATTTTATTTCTTCCAGCTCACAAGAGGCGATACTAAACGTTCTTTAATTTCTACCAAAAGGAATCCCTAAATTATGTCCAAATAACATATTTCATGCATTCTGTTTATTTTTGGATAAAAAGCCAGATGAAAAGGTACATAGGTCTTTAAATATTTTTCTCTTATTGTTCTCGTTTCTATCTATTTAAATGATATATATATATATGTTTCTTTGAATTCTCACTACAACATTTTCTGTGTTTCATTTAAATATTTCAACATTTTAGTTGGCATATTCAATTAAATTTAATTTAGGTCTGGATTGCCATAGCCATAGTTTTCTCTTTATTTGTTTTTGTATCAAAACCCTGTGAATTTAAATCTACTTTGACCCCGGAGCAGTGGTAACTAAGGGGCAGATTCTCAGAAATAAAGCCAAAATTGCCAAAGTAGAAAGAAGAACGTTTTTATTCTTTGGTTTTTTTGGAGTAATTAAGATTTTAGTATCTGTGTGTAATGCATAATTCATACTGGATCAGGAAGTGTTTGCTTTTGAATGGGAACCTTTTGCAGTACGTCTACAAGCATTTCTTTATTGTACATTTTGTTAGCTTGTCTGTCTGCTATATTAACCAATATTATGTGTTGAACTAGATCCGCTATTTTCACAACTTTTGTGAGACACTTTTTTATAAAGTTGGGCATTCATTCATAAAAAAGTTTATTTGAATTCTAAAAATCAAAGTTTTCTGCCCAACAACAATGATGAATTGCACGGCAGCATTCTATACCCAGCAACCATAGTATCTAGGCAAGAACTATCAGTCTGGTAAAGAATCTGGTTTTTATTCGAAATTGTAAAGAATAACTTTTTTTGCAACATAAGACTGACTAAGACTAGACTAAAACCTTTTCAAGTTTTAGTAAACTAAAACCGATGTAATGAATACAATGTGATGAAAACTAATAATAGTTTTCATCCTGAAGACTAAGATTAAATCTAAGATGGCTGTCAAAACAACACTGCGTCTAGCACACTGCCCACTAAAACCTTTGTGGAACGAACATCCTACAACGTATTCAGTCCACATTTGCTTGAGTTATAGTCAACATGCGGATCTGTAATGTCTAAGGCTTCATCTGGAGTTTGAATTGGGGTTTCATGGTGTCTTGCATTTTTTATTTTGGAAAAAAATTTGGCAAGCCTAAATATTCTTCATTTTTTTCTTTGTTTAATCACATATAAATCAGACATGGTGATATTTAAAATAGTGATTCCAACTGAAAAATATTCCTCAATGCCATTCTGTCACAAAAATACAAACAATTGTATTTCCAATTTATAGTTTAGGAGCTGTAATTAATACTTAATTCACATATGTCATTTCAGGCAGAATTGGCTCCTAAGACCCTCTGGGCGTAAGGGGTCTTAAAAGTAAATTAACAATGAAAGTAGAGGTAATGACAGCTACTTTAGGGTTTTTTTTTGGTGGGTAGAGCCTAACAGCTTAAAACACTGACCTTTAGTTTTGTTTCATTCAGGACTTTTACTGTTCCTTAAAGTAAATCTTAAAACTTTAGAAACACATGTTGGTTCTCTTTCATTAAAAAATGGAAAATCAAGACATAATAATGGGCTTGGCTTTTTCTCCTTATGGGTTATAGGTCAAAGTATGTTTTTGTTTATATAAAAGTTCACAGAAGCATTCCTTGTGCAGTTTCCAGGTCACAGTCCACAAACCCTTAGGGAAAATAATGAGGCAACAATAAAATTACCATTACATCCAAGAAACAGTTCTATTGGAGAGGAGCAGCAGAAGTGAGCAAAGAGAAATGAAAGATAACTCACCGTCCGGTCCTAACAGAGAGGTTCTGACCTAAGAACCTGAGAAGGTGGGGAGGTCCATGTTCCCAAAGACAAGCATGAGCCCAGTCTTCTGCTGTTTTTGCCAAAGTCTCATCCCACACCTAAACACATGCAGTGACATTGTGGAGTCAATAAAATCTATTAAACGACCAAAGCAAAATTCATTTCCAAGGATGTTCTTGTAAACAAATTCTCACAGTAAGGTCAGGAGGCTATTTTGTGTCAGTGCAAACTTTTTTTACTCTTACACAGATAGCTGTACTGCATTTTCAGCAGATGCTGAACCAGTGAGGACATTTATCAAATAGATAACACAGCAACTTCTTCACTGTAATTCAAAGTAAACGTTTGAATGAAAGCTTTGATTTACCATGTATTCCATGTTGGAAGCAGGGGGGAAAACTCTGCCTCTGACTTTATTGTGGTAATCGAGGATGGCAATCATGTCGTTCTGACTAATATAGCGCTTCCTCCTGGTTTTGGAAGCAGTCGGGTTCTCTCCAGTTCCTTGCGCAGCGCCAAGCGCATGGACTTGGGCACCTGACGCAGACGAGGACGCAGCAGGGATACTTGTTTCTCGCACACTTACTCCGCAGGATATGCACATAACTATTAAATCTATTGCAAGTAACTGGAGTTTCATTTTCGATTTAAAGTAAAGTGCAGATGTACCATTCAGATTCGAAGATGCTTCTGGAAAATAAACCGACAAAATAAGGTTTAAATTTGAGGCATTCAGACTAAGGTCTGCACAAAAAGGACAAGAAAAAAAAATTACCTTTTAAAGCGGGTTGGTACTTTCTGTTGAGAGCAATCCCGCTCCTAAAGCCTCTGTAAAGGATCGCAGAAAGAGAGACAGAGCAGCGATTGCGCAGGTTCTCTGCAGACTTTTAGGAGTGTTTCATGAAGAGTCAGTTTTGGGGGATTTATATAGCCCATTCCCGCAGTGGAGAGAGCAGGAAGTGCGTTTGTCTCAGGGGTAAAACGCACAGCTCCTCCTCGTCACCTGAGACGCACGCATCATCTTGGTTCCCTCAAACTCCAAGAGAAACTTGTTTTCTGGAGGTGAATTGATCTTTTGTTTACTTTGAACAAATACAAAGTTCTTGTTTCTAAATTGCTTTTCATGTGGTATAAATTATCTTTATAACCAGCTTTTTGCCATCACAACATCTAGTATAGAGGTTTAAGAGAAAATGGATTCTGTCAAAAATCACAATATTTTATTATATATTTATGCTGATTCAAATATAACCAAATGGATCTTAAAAGTCAAAAGGTGTTTCTAGGCAGACATCCTTTTCTTTGTTTTATTTCTATATAAAATAACCCTTAAAGGTATAATGGAGGAATTATTTTTTTTCTGGGTGGATCATCAAAATAAGTGGTCCTCTTAATTGTCAATCATTCTGGTGATATTTTGAGATAAGGCCGTGCTTCGTACTCATCCCCATTTTCACTTAACGGTGGTGAGTCTGACATATTAGAAAAATCGCAAATCTTCTTTTGGAAATAAAGCTTTTATGAGTGATGCAAACAGCAACTTTTAAACTGGGCGTGCACAAGGAGAAATGGGCAGCGTTTCCCTCTCGGGAGCGAGTACAGGGTTGTACATGTGCATTTTTTTGTGCGTGTCTTTTCAAATATTCACAAAAGTCTTCAATTATACCTTTAAATGCCCAGTCACTTGTTGGCAGCAGTCACACCAGACCAACAAGGTCTTGTGAGGTTTTCTGTTATAAAAAGTACAATACTTAATAACAATAGTTATTGTTGTTATTAGTAGTAATTTTTAGAAGAAGAATAATTTATCTCAACCTTTTAAAGTTGAGATATAAATTAAATACATTAGTTATTATTGTAATTTAAAACATAAAATTGGAGCAGAGTTGTGTATCAAACCACTCCAAGGGTTTTACTGTTTCAACCAGAGAACAATAAATGGAGTCTGCACAGAAAAACTGAAATAGTCGCCCACTTTAGGAGCCAGTGCACATTGGGACACTTAATGCCATTGACTGGCCATATGATTAAGCAAATGAATAAATAGATACATAAAACAGAGGGAAAAAACAAACAAATGAACAGACCTCTAGAGCATTCTTTTCTTATTTTGCCCTTGATGCAACTCTGCTCATGATCTTGAGATACTCAGAGTTAATAATGTAACATAAAGGTGTCATGTTAAGATTTTATTAAATTAAAATAAGTTAACAATCAGCTTAGATATTTGAAAGTCTTGTACTGCAGCTCATTTGGCAAATCAGCGGTTTTCTCATAAATTGACTGCAATCAGGGAGTGGAAGTTAGTATAATCAATGCAAGTCTCCTTTGTCACATGCGGTACTGCATAAAGATTGCACTTGTTCAAAGTGTGGTTGTAGTTATGTTGTTTGCCAGAGGAGGGATGCTGAACCAAGAAAGAAGAGGAAAAAAAAAAAAAGTTTTGTGGTTTTCATTGGCAGCTGGAGAAGGAATTAAAGCAAGTGACGCAGAAGCAACTTTCTCTCCACTCCTTTTCCCCCCTCTGTTCTCTTTTTCTCCTCCTTTTTAGATACAGAGAAAACTGCTGCCCCAAACTGAAAAAAGAAAACACAATAAAAAAAAAACCCTTCTTGGAAGTGATGAACTTTTCAGGTGCTGGATTTGCAATGGAGAGGAATATATATCACTCAAGGGTGGAGCAGGGCAAAGACTGTTCTCCTCGGTTTCACTCCCTCTATACATTTCAGCGCTCATTCTGAATTGCTGCACTTCCTCAATGCTTGCTTCACCAAGACTTCCACAGGCAGCCGCAGAGCAGAGCATAAATCAAGATAAATGTGTTGAATTCGCTTACTTCCCGAACCAAAGCCAAATACTTGGTTTGATACAATGCAATTGTGTTCTACAGACGAATACTGTTTATGTTCATATGTTTGTATTAACAAATGTTCCCTGACATGTACAAGTTGGAAGCAAGTAGATTTTGATAGATAAGTGCATCTATTGTGGGTTTTTTTTTTTTTTTAAGTATTTTGATTAAAACAGTTTATCCAACTTCTAACTATTTCCAACAGCTTTTAATCTTTAAATCACTGTCTCATGTGGTTTGTTTGGATTTTATATGTCAGACAAAGCAACATTATAGTAAAATGTAAAAAAATAAATAAATAAA
>NW_015150818.1:711274-713120 GCF_000732505.1 Cyprinodon variegatus
TTTCAAATCATGTACACTTCAAAAATTCTGCCTTAATAGAAGACACGCAGGGAGAGGGCTATTATGGACAGAGATCCTTAAGATGCTCTGCTTTCATTTGGCTGCAGCTACTGCGGGACACAAAAAACATGTGTAACTGGGTGTTCATCTCCTGTCAGACCAAAGTTAACATTTTTGACTGATATATAACACCCTATCTCCTGGAAAGCTAATTACATAATTATCTATTTGAAAACAATATCTTGGTGGTAAAACATGGTAGCATTGTGCTGTGCGTAGGTGTTCCTAAGCACGGACAAGGAAACAAGTCTTTGCAGAATGAAGGATTGATGGAGCTACTCTAAGAAAAATGGTAATCTCAGCCGAAAACCATTTAGTGGCTGCAACAATCTTAAGACAGTGAGATCACCATTCAGCTGGAAAATGAAGCCTGAAATTGCATAGCTAAAAGGAACGTTTTTGTTTAAATATTTTTTATTTGGTAAAATGCCCCAATTAAACTACAGCCCTAAGATCTGATTATGATGTTTTGGTTAGACAGCAAACAGTGGGTTTTTAAAATGTGTTAAAATCCTAACGAGGCTAAATCAAAATGCTACCCTTTTAGTAGTTATTTGTAGACCATGTTGGTGTCTACTTATTTCACATAGTTTTGTAGGTTTAGTGAATAAAATCTTAATTACATATATTAAAATGGGTGGTTCTAATATGAGAAAAAGCATATGTACAAATATGTCCTTCACATTGCACCATGAAGTTCAAAAGGACACCTGTTTTCAGCACTTGTCAGAGATCGTGGCTTCAAATTCAAGAATAAACAATGGTGACTAAAGTTCATCTACAGCTGGAAAAGCTGGAAGCAGAAATACTGTACATCAAAAGCAAGTATTTCACCCTCTTTTGTTCCAACAGATGCACGGTCACACACAAAAAAGTTCATGCAGACTCTCCAAAGCCTAAGATTATATTCTCTCTTTGTCTCAGATGACTGCTCCTTGTTTGCCTAGTGAACCCAGTGACTCCAAAAGGGGCTGAAGCGGTGTTATCATATTATCAGAGGAGTAATTAGAGCATTATTTGGGTTGCATGGTTCTCTGAGAAGATTTCAGTATGTTTTGAGAAGGCATTCTTTTTCAGACAGAGCATTTATTTACCTATAATATATTGTTCCAAGTCTCCCTCTGTGCTCTCCCCCTCCAGAGGCCTCTTTAAACCAAGAGTCAATGCCAATACAGCAGAGGGAATGAGGTGCACTGGTGAGCAAAAGTGAAGGCAAGAAAAGAGACATGAAGCATACATATTCAGCAACTGTTAAATCATTTTTCTGCGTCAAAAGTTATAAAAGAGATGCATTAAGGATTTCAAGCAAACCTTATGTACATGATTTAAAAACATAAATAGCGTGATTAACTCGATCTTAAAGTGTAGATAACAGATGTACAGTACAGGATACTGACCCAGAAAATTCCATCAAGAACACTGTTAAGACTGGAGCTTTGAAAAAGGTCAGTAAGCAAATCAAACTCATATAGAATACATGTCCTTTAACCCCCTTTTCACATTTTGTTTAATTTATAAGCAACATTGTCTGTACTGGATTTTTTTAAGTCCTAGACCAACAGAGGTGGTAATTTAGGGAAAGGAAAATGATACACATTTTTTTAACATTATTACAAATACATTTAAAAGGTTTACATATATCTATAAACAGTAGTTACAGCTACAAGCCATTTTGAGGTATGGACTTTAACAAAGCCAAACTGACTCATAGTTGCTTTGAGGTTTAGTTCTATCAGTGATTTTCAATTAACATATATATATATATATATATATATATATATATATA
>NW_015150818.1:713310-725439 GCF_000732505.1 Cyprinodon variegatus
AAGAACTAAGCAAAAATCACAACCAAATAAACAGCAACAACCACTGTGTCAACTTGGGGTGAAGCACAGATGAGTTCTTGTTGGTTTAATGAAAAACCGAGGCAGACACCCAAAAAATACAAAATACAAAGAACCAAAAAACAAAACAACATCAGGGAAAACTCATGTTGTCAGTTGTTCTCTCAACTCAGATGAGGAAGCAACTGACAATAACATGGAACCAGCAAACAGTTACTGAACATGAGGTGCATAAATGTGAGACCGAACAAAGACAAAGCTAATCAGCAGATTGGGAGCAGGTGTGGACAGAGGAGTCTAGAAAGGAGCAAGGAAAAAAGAGATTGACACAAGTGGGCAGCAGAGGGCAAACAATAACTAAGAACACAAATACAGTCAAAAATATCTAGAATAACACAAAATGGATATTAAACGAATAAACTAGAAAACACAGAAAGACATGAATCCAAGTACAACTGAAAACTCAAAAAAATAAAACTTAAACAGAACCAAAAAGTGCAGAGTCATGAGACACTGCACTTAGTTCAAGTGTCATGATCTTGGCGCTAATGACAGGCTTAATTTTTCATTCCATTTACCTGTCCAACTCGGTTTCTAATCACTGCTCAACAGATCCACTCCTGCCTTTAAGGTGCTTGCATCCAGTTATCGGCCCAGGTTGTTCTCGTGCTCGGGTGCCAGTGGTGAGAGGGTTTTTAGGGTACCTTAGTTTTTCTGATTTCCTGATCTTAACCTGTTCTGCCTCTCAACCACAGAGCCTGCTTATTCCCATCTGATCTCAGTGGTGAGAGGGTTTTTAGCATTCCTGAGAGTTTCTGATTACCTGATCCTGACCTGTTCTGC
Organism: Cyprinodon variegatus; assembly: GCF_000732505.1. NCBI lineage: Eukaryota > Metazoa > Chordata > Actinopteri > Cyprinodontiformes > Cyprinodontidae > Cyprinodon > Cyprinodon variegatus. Next base: position 714,172 of record NW_015150818.1, read on the forward strand.
ATCTCAACCACTGAGCTTGCCTGTTCCTGTCTGAATGGTTTGCCTGAACTGTCTTTAGACTCCTGCTAGATTCTGGGTGTTTACTGAACTTGGAGCTGCTTCCTGTTACCGACCTGGATTTCCCTTCAGAACCTTTTCGAACTTCTGATCTTCTGGTTCTGAGACCTAAGCATGTCCTTTCTTCAGATCTGGTCTCCTGCCTGTTCTAAGTCCTCTGGAACTATAGTGTTGGGAACTGTATATGCGGCTCCACCACGTCTTGTTCTCAGCCAACCAACTGGAATCAACCTCAGTCGCAGGGCACTGACTTAAATTTAAGACCAGTGGTTCCTGCCTTAGACACTCTAGCTACCGTCGCCAATCCATAATTTTTAAATAAACGCTTTTCAAGTAATCTTACTGTCTGTCTTGCCTTGAATACTGGGTCCCCTCTTCTGAGCCTTGACAGTTTTGATCTCAGAGTTGAGAGAGTTACTCTAATACTCACTGGAGCATGGTCAGAAATAATGAATATGTCATATTTACAGTCTGTATTAACATTCAGCATAGGGGGTCAATCAAATAGAAATCTATTGTGGAAAATGACTTATGTACGTTAGAGTAAGATAAATACTCCATCTTAGTGGGATGCTTAAATTGCCTTGGATCTATACGTTTATGTGTATCAATAAATGATTTAATTGTTTGCACAGATTTAGGTGGTTTTGATATATACTGAGAGGGGTGATCCCAGTTCTTACAAACACACTTGGTGCAACTTGCAGACATAATTAGTCTTGTATCCTGGGTTCATTGGGTGCTTTGGGTCACACAACAGAAACCCTCACCCAGGCAACCCAGCTGAGGTTGATCAAGTGTCTAAGCAGCTTGTGTAGCCCTCGGATCCCCTCGTTTGATCCAGAGCCATCTTGATGCCTTTTCTGCCACATCAGTGATTTCTCTGATAGCTTTCCTGATCTCTAGTCCATTCACTCTCAACATCCTGAGTGCCCTGATGAGAGATTGGCCTCCAAAGCCTCTACATCCGACCTCTGGGGGATTGCATCATTCCATCCACCAATCCGGCATTTGCCTGCCAACTCCTCATACTTTGCCCTCTTTCTCTTGAAGGTCTCCTACATCCAGTCTTCCCAGGGAGCAGTACTCCAGCGAGTCCATGCCTTGTTGTTTCTGACATCAAGATTATGTCTGGCCAGAATGTGGTTTCTGTGATGATACGTAATAATCAAAATTTCCCAAACACAATATTTTGGGTTTTTATTATATATAAGCAGGAATAATTTTAAAATAATGACTTTTTTTGAGGATTTATATCATTTTCTGATAATGGTTTAGGCACATCTTAAAGATTGGAATATGACTTGTTATTCTGCTGTCCTGCAACTGGATTAAGTTCAAATACAATCTAGACTTGGTCAAATCCATTTTACTTCCTCTTAAATAAATTATGAAATAATATTTAGCAAGCAACTTCTCATTCTAGTTTTCATTCATATATGGTCAAGTCTGGTGCACCATTTTGGCTTAATGCAATTCTTCATTTAATAATTATAGATTCAAACCTCTCTGATCTTGTGAACTGACAAATGTAATAGTTTCCTTAGAAGATAAAAGATTTATGTCATGATAATACATTTTAAGATCTATTGATAAATATATAAAACAAAATAAAACATATTAACTAAATTCACCTCATTCGAAGGATACCTTTTATTTAAAATTCAATATATAATTTGTGTAATATTATTATTATAAATCAACTCAAGGAAATCAAATATTGCAGTAAATGAGAACTTATTTGCCATCATGTTGATCTGTCTTGGATCTGGTGAAGCCTTTGACTGAAAAACCTTTGTTGGTGTTTGACAGTCTTCTGAAGAGGATGCTCAGGGTTCTCCATAATGCTCTTAATTTTATGAAGAATTATCCCCTTTGGATATCTTCTCCAGAGCAGTTTGTGGAACAGAGCCACCCTTCTTCATCTTTTATAGCTTTTTTAATTCATTAAGCAGCACTAAAATTTTATAAAGTGGCTGCTGTACCAGCAACTTATCTTGGTGACTTTATATCTAACAAACGCACCGTTTTTGTGAATAAGTAATCTCAAACAAAGAGTTGTGTAGGATTCTGAGATTTTAAGAAAGGTAAAAATTAAGCCATGATCACTACAGTGGAACAGCAAAGTCTATTCGTTTTTGTCAGTGGGGCAAAAAAAGAGGCGTTTACATTGGTAAGAAGCCTAGATTCTAACAGGCTGTCCAAGTTGATCTCGTCCACACACATCTGTTAAACATTTTATCTTTAGAATATACAGTTACACAGCAACTCCCTTTTACAACAGGTTGTCTTGACAGTGGAAAGAAAAAAAAACTATTGTGAGAACACTTCTGGCCTAAAAAGGAGTTCAGTGGTGCTTTTTTGTCCAAGGATATAGGAGACGTAATAATTTGATCAATAAAACTCTACTCATTGAAGCCTTCCTCAGCTTTAGCTTCACTTTATATAAAATCTTTGAATAAGATCCCCTTGTAAACTGTACACAAAGCAGTACTAATAATACTAATACTAATAATAAACAGTTGCTTATTATTATATTGGAGATATAACATTTTGTACAAAAAATTGCATAGGCAAGAAACTAGTCACAGCTGGTGGATTTGAACTATAAGCTGCTGTTCATTATTTAAAGAAGAGCACCTTCAACAAATGTGATTGTAGAAGACGTACTGCAGACTGGATGTTTCTCCTTACTGTTGTCTAGCTACAGGTCTGACTGCAGTTTGACTGCTTTTTTGGACTAGGTTACTTTTTTCCCAGCATTCTGTCACAAGAAAGAAATAGGCTTGAAGACAATAAAGACCAGCTACAGTAAAGCCTTAGGATAGCTTGCTCCAGATTTTTTGGGGGGCGAGGGGCAGGGTAAATTCTGGACAGCTTATCAGTCTATTAGTGCTACAAAAGAGGCAAATAACTATGTATATACAGAGTCATAACTTAGTTTAGAGTACCAAATTAACCTAAGAATAATAGAGGGTTTCATGACCTATGATAGGAAGGTAGAGAACCTGGAGAGAGAACCCATGCATGCACCAGGAGAACATGCAGAAAGCTCCCAGGACTTTAACCCTGCTATAAAGCAGCAGTGCTCACCCTTACAACCCGCCCGCACTAGTGGTTTCAAACAAGAGTACTGGAACTATAAGCCACACTGTGTCAGCAGAACATACACAGTGAAACTGACTTTTTTTCATAGCACTGTTTAGAATGTGGGAAGAAAAAAAGCAAAAGATAGCCTGGTGGGTAAATGTAAGTAAGAAATGGTTATTTTTCTGGAATAAGTCAGTCAGTGTGTGTATGTATCTATTTTTAACATGTTACATTCCTTCGCTCCCACATATTCTCACCCATCTATAAGACATTTACAACCATCTTTGATGCCAGTGCCTTTTTAGACTGGACATAGACATGGCTGTGGTCACACACAGACGTTTCTCAAGAGGTTCAGATGTCACCTGAGAGAGACAGGCAAACATGAAAAATCCAGCAGGGCCTAAAATTAGTGCCATGACTTTTTATGATGTGTTTTTCTAACAAGAAGGAACAATCACCAGGGAGACGGGAGGTACCTCAAACAAGCAATACAAAATTACAGTATTACTCATTTTAAATATTGTCAGATACTGTGAACATGCTATATTTACACGGCTAAACACTGCAACTTTGTTCTGACTCTTTTCTCTTGTTCTATAGGAGGTGGTATACGGTTCCTTTTTTTCTATTTTTAAGTTTCACCGTTATTAACAATGTACGTCTTGTATCAGCTGTGTGTTAATGCCTGTCATCTATGTAACACCCTGCAACCTACATACCCCCTATAGCTCTATTAAAAGATTACATGAAAGTGGCATATGTAGACTCGTTGACCCCTTTTCACCTTTACAGTAGAAATTTAAGTCAGGAGGAGTTTTAGTTATGGCTTTCATGGTTTGATCAACACACACACAAAAAGACAGTAAATAAAAGCAACATCAAAATGTCTCCAATTACTCTAACTACTAAATTAGAGAAATTAAATACCCAAATTGGATTTATGCCACCTATTCTGACTAAAACCCCAAACTGTAGGTTATTGTTCCAAATTATTATCACTAGGCCTTTGTTAGTATATAGATATTTACATTTTTCTCTCTTTTTCAGTCTTTCTCATTCAGTAAAACTTGTTTATTACTGCAATGAATTATTAAATAAAGAATAAGGTCTAACACTTACCCCAATGGAATTATAAATGCACATAGATTTTTGTTGATTTTTATTGTTCTGTTTTGTTTACAAAACTGAGACAAATTAGTTAACATCAGTTAGTTCTGAATGTCTAAATTAATCAAATGCTTTTATTTTGAAGAACCAGAAGTGTTTTTATAATGGCACACTGACAAAATTAAATTTGGAGGTACGTTCAGTGTAAGTGTAAGCAAGCAAGGTTAGCAAGAGCTTATTTGTAGATTATTTGTTGCTGAGGTGTTTAACTCAAGTCCGACTCAGGTCTCTCAGCATTGTAAAGAAAGAAAGAAGAGCAAAAATAAAGTAATTGTGTGGATTTTGTACTGTACTGCGTGTTACTAATACTGTTGTGAACGTGTTTAATATATATATATATATATATATATATATATATATATATATATAAAGATTTATATCATACTTTATTTAGATTTCCAAAAAGATGAAAATTTTTTTTTTTTTTTTTACATCATACAGTGCACAAAAGGGATTGAGAAACCTTATGTTTATTGTATGTTTATTGGATAGCTGTTTAACAGCTTTGTTTGCTGTAGGACAAAACAAGTTCATTCTTTTGTCTGAAAGTAGGCTCAATGTCCTTTTCTAGCAAAGGAAGATTTTTTTAAGGCCATTTAAAGCCAGGTGGGGTGTTCTGATACTTCCCAGGTGGAAATGGCAGTGTTGACCCTACAGGCAGTCTAGACAGGAGATGAGTGTTTAGTTAGGCCCTGGTAGAGTGGCTGGTGCAGTGCCTTTATGATCAGGCCCTCTGGGACTCCATGTGCATTCACCATGTAATCATGTTGGAGATCTGTTGTAGCCCTGTGATAATATCTGCTCCATGCCTAAAAACAGGTTTATCAGGGTTTGTAATTGGATTATCTTATGAATGTAAATCAAATTTAAGTATATTTTTGTGCAATAGTTTGAAGAAAAACCAAAGCATATAAACATAGATGGTGATTTAAGCTTTAAATCTTGTTTTTTTTGGCAGAGCCTTTGAGTGCTGGGAAGCACAGGCGATGCCTTTGGCTTGGAGCCTGTGTGTCCAGAGTGCAGCGGTGACACCTGGTGAAGTGTACCATTCACTGTTAAAGAATATGCAAATTGTAGTGCTGGATTATTTTTTTATGTCACACCTACCTCCTTGATCCTCTTAGAGTTCATTCAAGTAGCTTCCTGCCAGCAAACCCGTGCAACAAAGTACAATAACACTAGTGATACCATTGTTACGCACTGGGATAATTCTTGAATGTTATAAGCAGAAATTGTTGCTTCATAGGGTTTGATTATACGGTGCTTTAAGACTGGATTTCTGAGCTATTTGAGGTACATTCAGAGAGATTGTGACCAAGGTTCAAATTAAGGCTGATACTCAACAAGATTTAAGAAAATGTTTCTTGTTATCAAGGTGGGGGAAATGAGAGAAAAGGTTTGTATTACCTCTAAGTATTCATACTCCACAAGAAGCTCAGCTGCTGAAGACAGTCCCCTCTATAACACACCTCCTTGAAGATTGTATAGGAGCTGGAAAGGGCCGAGCACATGGCAGGCGGGAGCACAGTCCTATGTGTTTTTTGACCTGTTAAGCCACCAGTGTTGAACTTCCTGTCCGCAGTGTTAAGTTCAGCAGATACGTAAGGCATCTTCATGTTTCCAGCCTAAACACGCCCATCTAACTTCTGTCCAATCACAAAACAGTAGTCAAACACTCTGCAGAGATAAAATTCTATAAGGATGATGTGTTGAGAACAAACAGCAAGAACCCTTAAAATAGGAAGAAAATTACAATGGAAGCATTGAATGTTAGGAAAAGATCATCCTTCCACTGCAGGTCGCTGTGCACCTACATTCATATCCTGTTCAATTCCATTAGCTTCAAGAGCTTGGTGTTAAAGCAGTAACATAAAAACTTGTTCCAAAGCTTTTGCTATGCACTTCTTTCATTCTCAATGTCTTGATTGTGAGCTTTAGCAAATGATACATATTCAAAGTACTTGGATTCCAATTCTAAGTTGACTTCAGTAGTCTTTCTTCCTCAAAGAAACAATATTTATTTTGGTAAAAATGTATAGAACTCAGTATAGAAAAGCAGGATGTTTAATGTCGGACTGCCACGCTGCATCTTTATCTCTTTTATCTCCATGAGAGATCGGGTCAGTGGCATTGAGTGTACAGCCAATCAATCCACTATCCGGAGTCTCTTGCCAAGGTCACATTTATAATGGCACCAGAGTTTGTATTGGATCATGCTTATCTGCACAGCTCAGGCCTTCTTACGCTCCTTGTATTGCACATCAGTGATGGATTTTGAGTAAGGATGAAAGAGAGGTCTCCGAGGAGTTCTGGGAATACCCTTGTCTAGCCCCTTGACTTCGTCATCCCTGAACTTGACTCTCCCATGTTCTTCCAGGTAGTTAAGACCGGTCATAACTTCTGAGTATTTCCCATCAGCTTTGCCAAAACCAACTCAGTGTTTCTGAAAAGGAATTGGGACATGGTAAAAAAAAAAAATCTATCTTTTCTGATAACTAGTAGTGTTTTTAGTATGCATTTTTAATCTTAATTCAACTTTTACTGTTTACTCCATATAAAATCCTATTCATATACCATATTCTCTTGAACTGCAAAATCATCTTTGTGAGACACACATCTGCTGTTACTGATAACATCTCTTGTAAGGATTATTTTAAAAAGATTAGAAAGATTGGTTTTCTTTATGAGCTAGATCTTAATTCTCATTCACTCCAAGATCTGTTGATATTTACTTTGCACACTCACTTTTTTGGCCAACTTTTCCTTGCATCTTCTTGCGCAGTTAGTGGCAGCACGTGTAAAGACGGGTTGAATGCCTAAAATGTTTCATATCATGTTGAGAAGACCTAATGTAGTAGTTTATGAGGCCATGGATTAGAGGTTAAACTTCACACAAAAGCCAGTTTTGGTGACGTTAAACTACCTTCACACGTGGCTCTGTCTAGAAAAGAACCAGTTAATCAAATGAGCGCTGAGCCAATTCTCATGTCAAGGGATGAAAGAGAGCACATACAGTTATTCACAGTAAAAACTGAGCCCATAGCTTTTAAAGAGAGGAACAGGATAAAACACATACACAAAAAAAACAGGCCCAACACTATCATTTATAATCAAAGGTGTTGATGACAGCAGACCAGTTGATAATTCTCTCCAGGATGGTGTCACAGTGAAACACAAACAGACCATATAAAGCTACAAAAAATATATAAGGTTAGGGGCTAAGCGAACAAATGCAGCAGAAGCAGAATTACAGCATAGAGATAGAATAAAGCAGAATGATTAAAATTGGTCCCGATGTCCTCCAGCTGTCATTATCTGCCCTGATAGCTGACCTTGATTACTTACTTAATTTCACCTGCCGTTCCCACATCCCTATCTAATTATCATTCATCTTATTCATCTGCTCCCTCTGTGATATATATACGGTTCAGCCCAGCTACCGGGGCCATGTCATTGTTTGTTTCATGCCTGTATGTTTGTGTCATTAGTTTTAGTTAGTCCAAGGTTCATATCCCCGTTCCAGTGAGATTATTCATGAGCCGTTGTCTTCAGGCGAGTTTATTCATTACTCAGTGGTGAGAACGTTTCAGCATTTCCTTAGAGGTTTCTGATTTCCTGATTCTGTTCCCTCTCAAGAACTGAGCCTGTCTGTCCCCATCTAATCTGTTTGCCTGAACCATCTTTGGATTCCTGCTGGATTCTGCCCGTCTGCATCTGAGCGTTTCTGTCTGAGCTTGTTGCTTGACGCTTGGAACTATGAACTTGCCTTCCTGCTCTGTGGATTCCTGGAACCCTGGATCTGTCTCTTCCTGTACTTTCCATTCCTTACATTTTTAAAACAAACGTTACAAGTTACTCTTGGCTTCGGTTAAATGTTTATAGATATTTATTTCACGTCATATGCGCCATCCAATGCAGATCATTGGCGCCATCCACATCCACTGTACATTTCATATCAGATGAGTTTCAAAACAAATCAGAAGAGCTGACTTAGGCTGTTACCAATTGCATTTAATGTCTTGTAAAATGTATTTAAAAGAATATCCTTTTAACATAAATAAAATTATTAGATCACACTGATTAGACACCTTGTTAAAGAAGTGCATTTATATTACAATCTGAAGATTTTACTACAGACATTATAGTTGTTTTCAGGTGTTACATAAAAGAAGCATAAAGATCAGCAGAACACGACTTACCTTTGCTTAACAAACATATATTTCCTTTTTTGGATGCCATATTTTCAGGTCAATAACCGAGTCAGCTGGGAATTACCGATCGGCATCTGTGCTTTTAAAAGCTTTCTTTCTCCGGAGTATGTTGTCATGTTGTGTAATGTAATGATCTGCTTCTCTGGACCTTTTGATTTTTTTTGTTTTCATTATGGGTTCTCACTTATGCTTTAATTTATATTATTCTGTGTTGTTGTGAAGATTTATTGAATTTTTAATTTTTAGTTTTACTCTTCCTGTTATTTCTTTCAGTCATCTCTCTTCAGCATTTTTTGTATTATTTATTCATTTGTCAGGTTTTAGTTATAGTTATTCTTTCGGTTATGTTTAGGTTACGTTTTCCATTGCTTCATAGTTATCTCCAGTCCCTTCCCTTATCCATTAGTTTTCCCCTTGGTCGTTCTTTATTTTATAGCCATTCGTTTTATTTCCCTTTAGCTTCATTTAAGTTACTTTTTAGTTACAGTTAAGCCCTGTTGTTTTCTCTGGTTACTTTTTGTTGCCCCGTAGTGCCCCTTTCCTCTCCCTTTAGCTCCTTTCTAGCTGCTTCTGTCCACACCTGCTCCCATTTAGCTGATTACTAAATCCATTGTTCTGTCTCCCATATACTCTGCAGTTACTCAGTGCTGGATTCTCCTCATTCTTTATATTTTTTCCTCCCGAGTGTCTCCAGATTTTGGTCCCGGAGACCCTTGCCTGTGTTTTATGGATTTATGCTTCTGTTACTATCTACCTCTTCATTAAATTTGCAAGAAACCATATCTGTCTTCTGTCTCTGCATTTGGGTCCTCTACAAACATCTACTAACCCTGGCAGTGTATAAGATATTTATATAATTTGTGAAAAGAAAATCTGGAAGCCTACCAGTTGAAGAAATGTATATATACCTAGTGTACACTTCAAAAGAGATAAGAAAGTATGACATAGGACCTTTAAGTTTCCTTCAGTCCTGGTTCAAATTATCTCAACCATTAACTTTCAAAATGTCTCCCATTTTCCAGAAAAGCTAATAATCAGATCAATGCATCCTGAAGGACAGTATAATCATTATCCCTTTGAACCCACTTCTACCCCTTTTAAATATATGACTGCTGCGAAACTCTCATTAACAATCAGGCGTCATACATGAAATTTTTGGAAATTCTGTTTATTTCCAATTTTCTGCATAATAAACCTTGCTGTTGTTTAAAAAACACTGTAAGCTGTGTGATAAAAGTATGCAGACCTGTGTCAGGCTAGTGGGAATTGCTGTGACAGTTTTAACCAGTGTTGTATGCAATTGTGTTTTGAGTTTACTCCATTCACTCCTGGCACTGGTTCTAACCACCTTCTTTTCTGCATGATAGTGTCACACGCTGGAACTCTTTGCTTGAAAACACTCCACTAGGTTAAATTCTTCCCAAATTAGCACCTGTAGATATCATCAGATAGTAGACATTGCAGTCGGCAAGGTATGCATGGATCTTTTGGAAACTAGAAAACAACAAAGGAAAATGTTCCTTTGTTTTTCTGCAGTGGTGCAGCACATCCAAAGTTCATTATACCAAAAAAAAGGGAACATCACATCACTGTTGAATAACACAAGATCGCTCCTATATTTTAGCCCTTCAGTTGACCTGAACAGTTTGTTCTATTGTGTTATCTCGCTGGCACCAGCTATAAACATTTAGGAATTTATAACTGTTCAACCATTCCAAACAGCAAGTCAAACTTTTAAGAGAAATTAGTCCATCACTACAGTCCATCTTCCAAAACTTGCAGTGTGCTCAGTCTGACAGGAATCACTTGTTATCAACCAGGAAATTTGTCTGGGTCTTGGTAGGCCATGGATTGGTCAGATTTAGGCCAAAATAAATCAGAACAGCTGCTGGATTTCACCTCTGGTTTGTTCAGCAGTGAGTGTGTGCAATGTATCCTGGCTTCCCATAAACCAGTACATTTTTTTCCTGCCCCTCCTTCCTGTTAAATATCAAAGTGCTACAGGGACCCCTCCAGAAAAGTGGCAGCTAAGCAAGCGTATACTGATTTTAAAAATTTGAGCATTGTCTAACAATAAAAAACTGTACTCTTTGTCATGACAGGCAGTTGCAGCTAAATCACATCTAGAGTTTAAAACAGTTGTTACCTAAATCCATTTTTGTGTTTTTGCTGCATTAAATCAAAATATGTGTATCATATAATCTTATATTTGTCCAAAATTGATAAAAGTGGAGATAAAAGATTGAGAGCGACTTTACTGATAAAAAAAAAAGTTTATTTGAGTACATTAGCTCTACAGTCTGTTGTGTTGACCTATGCACCATCTAAAACCATGCACATAGATGGATGGTTAGTGCATGTGAGTACCTGGCACTATTTTTAGTGCTAAATAGGGGGATGATTAAAAAACATTTTTTCACTCCCAGGCAAACATATTACTGGTAAAACAACCCTTGACTTAACTATTCAAACTCAAATAAACTAAGCTACTATGTACTCAAAGAAATGACCAAGGTTAAAATCCATAATTAATTAAATTATGCAACTATATAATACACTGCCTGGCCAAAAAAAAGGTCGCCACGTGGATTCAACTAAGCAAATAGGTACGAGGCTCCTATTGGATAATTACTGCATGGGCGATTATCTTTCAGCTGGTAACAAGTTATTTAACCCCAACTGGTGCAATGACTTGCTTCTCATTTCCTAAACAACCATGTCGAAAGACACATCCCGTGGT
>NW_015150818.1:727611-744042 GCF_000732505.1 Cyprinodon variegatus
TATATATATATATATATATACCTGGTAAGTTACTATATATAGACATTTGTCATACAGACAAATTGTACATTTTTAGTTGTGTTTTGTTAGATAAGCTTTGCAAAGCTTTCCGAGGTGTGTAAAATGTGTTTATTTTACACACACACACATATATATATATATATATATATATATATATATATAAAATCACTTTGACTTGCAATCTAAATTTGCATAAATAAAACAATGCAATACTGAATGATAATTCCAAAAGAGGTACCTATAACAGGCAACATATTAACTGTTCATAGCTTTAAAAAAAAAACTTACTGTACAAAAAGAACACATAACTATCATATATATTTAATAAAAATCTACAAACCAAATAAGATTATTTGGTACAATATATAAAGCGCTAAAACACTCAATATTCCATTCTGATCAGATCAAAACAGCGCCTTGTGTAAAGAAATTCGAGAGGACATACTGATTATTGTGTTGTCCAACGTTATAAACAACTGCCGAAATATGACATGACAATAAGAAAAAATGTTGCCCTGTTGGGCAGTTAAAACATGCCTAGATTTTTCCAACATATTTAAAGGAAAAGTCTGGTCAGCAAGGAATGATAAAAGAAAGTATCACAATTTTACCTAAAACTAATGCGTTTCATGAGTTTAGTGTTAATCAGTAAAAAGAATATAAAAATAATATTTTTTGTCTCACTCACTGAGTACGGGACCGGCCATTTTTGCCCAAATATAGTAACACCTCACTCCTGACATCTTTCGGCAGTGACGTAATGGTGCGGTAAGCCAAAGGCCATTCTCCTCGCATTATAAGCAAAATCAATGGGAGCAATTATTAAAGATTTCGAGAGGACTTTACAATTGAAATTCGCTAGAGCTATATTTAAATTGACAATTCCCACGTGAATGGCAGTTGGGTGTTGCAATACATCGGATAAAAGTGGAAAAAAATCAGTTATTTCACCTTTCCCATTCATGATCCACCACGGATTCATCGCTGTATTGCCAACTTGAAGAGGGAGGATTTGCATTCAAACTACTGACCAGAGAAAAAACACATAATATGTAGCCAATATTTCAAAGAAGAATGTTTTCAAGATGACTGGGATAAAAGCGCGTAGTGACAAACACCAGATACAGCATTGGGACTTGATCAATAGCCGATACCCAATGTGATGTCACAAACTGGTAGGGGGCAGTAGTGTTCTTTGACAAAAATGTCTCCATTACAGCACATTTAAATTAAATTACTCTTAATTAAAAACACCTAACCATTTACTGAACAGTATGTAATAATTTCATATTTAGAGTACTTTCAGAATTTTTAATTCTGAATGTGAACGGACTTTTCCTTTAAGCCTTTACATGCCTCAAAGATTTTCACTTATATACAATATGAGCATATAGACACACTGTCAGGTTGTGAACACTTTTTCATTTACTAAATGGTTAAGGTAATGATGTTCTCACACACTGTCAGGTTGCTTGACCCTTACTGTGTATCATTCTGCACAGTAAAGGTCAAGCAACAAGATCTAACAGCAGTTAGCAAGCAAATCTATTCTCAAAAGTGTTTGCATAGCTTTTTCCAAAACAGTAAAAGTGACTATGGTGTCCAACATCAAGAACATCGCCTTCCCAATTACAATTTTTTTTTTTTCCATTGCTTGATGGACCACAGTTCAACAGAGTAGTACATGCGAGGTATTTCTCAACCCCGTATTAATGACAAACCTTTTTCTGCCCTCTGACCCATGCGGCTCAGTCCCCAGACACACAGTAGCAGAATGATTCCAGATGGAGGAAGTCTGCGGTAGGAAAGGCATTGCCATTAAAGGATCACCACATTTCATGTTTCATCCAGCATTGGCCAATGTTAGGCAAACTAGTTATTGGATACTCTCATTCTGTGATGTCTGCCAAGAAATGTTTTTTTGTCAGCGTGAGAAACTAGCCCATTACCCATGCATCAGGTAAAGAATACTAAAGACTGATTTTTACATTTGATTCCCTAAAAGCTTTGGTGCCTCTGGAAAATCCATTTCAGTCAAAATTCTCTGCATATATATTGAGGAATACCAATGAGTAAATGCTATCAATGACTTTTTGACCAGGTACATTCCCTTTCTTCTTTAAAACTGTCTGTGAACTCTCCTAATGTTATAAACATAAATATCAAAAGCAGAAGAAAGCAGGTGCTTTCACATATACTCCATTAACATGTCAAAATCACTTTAGCTTTCCGAGTTTTCAGTTTTCAGAAAGAAGTGCTTTCAACCCTGGTGACCTTACAAAAGGAATATGCTTTTTCCAAAATATAGTTTAATCACCATAAAAGTGTGATTTGATCCTGTCATTCAGTCACTTTATTCTCAAACACTGTGAGTTTCTGTCCAGCTTCGGCTGGAGAAATCACTGGGAAGACTATTTCTTTCTTGGACAGAGAACCAGGTGGTGTCAGCTGCAGCGAGGAAGCATATGCTCAACAAAGTAATATTACCTTCTTTTTAAAAATCGGCAATAAGACACATTGGCAAAATATTTTTTCTTCAAATGTCTTTTCCAGAATACTTTTTAGCTCAATTTTTAAAACATACACACATGTCATTATAGTTAACACATTGATGATGTCTTACATTACACCCAACTACATAAAGCAGCGTAATAAATAAAGGATGGAGCGACAGACTAACAGTGGTCAAAACAAAAACAGGTTTGTCTGGAGCTAACCACTGTTTAGAATTATACACTCAGAAATATTTCTAATATTTGGGATGATCTTATAGGGTACTCTTATGCAAAAGCAAGCAGCATGTGAACATCTATAGTTCAGGTGATTGCTTTAAAAAAATGTTGTGTACCTTGCAGTTGTTTTTACAAAAATCATGCTTAATATGCGTCCAAACATTATTGAACTCATTGTATTTTGAGAATATTCAGTACATACATATCGGTCTGACTCCTTTCATGATGAAGTGCTTCGAAAGGCTGGTTAAAGAACACATCATCTTCAGTCTCCCCCCAACATTCGACCCATTCCCGTTAGCCTACCGACGAAACCGCCCCACTGAACATGCCATCTCTTCTGCTGTTCACCTGAGCCTAGCACACCTGGAGGAGAAGAATGTCCATGTGCAGGTTCTGTTCCTGTACTTCATATCAATGCATTTTTTTTGCACCATGTTTTTCTTCTGCTACACTGTTTAAATTTGATCACTGCTGCACTTTAAGAAATGGAAAGGTAATGAGAGCTGTACAAAATGAAATTTCGTTTTGTATACACTCTGTGTATACGAAATGACAATTAATGTTTGACAATTAATGTTGTCTAAGTCTAAGTCTAGGACACAGAACATCCAATATATTAAGTCGGCCATTTATGAAGCACCCTTTTGCATTTATTGTCTATTGTAGAGGTTAGGATGAAGGGTGTGAAAATTTTAGTGCTCTACGGCACATGCATCATATCTTTAGTATTTAAGAGATTTTCGAATAAAATTACAGAAAACCATGCAAAAGGTTGTACTGCAACACTGCATCAGATGTTTTTGAAAGGAGATGTTGAAACATAATGTATTTTAAGTTAAATAACATCATATGCATTCCAAACATAAGGCAAATATTACAACATTCTTACTGCATTCTTGTCTCGTCTCGTCGTCTCCCGCTTTATCCGGAACCGGGTCGCGGGGGCAGCAGACTAAGCAGAGACTCCCAGACTTCCCTCTACGCTGACACCTCCTCCAGCTCTGTTGGGGGAAGCCCTAGGCACTCACAGGCCAGTCTAGAGACATAGTCTCTGCAGCGTGTCCTGGGTCGTCCCCTGAGCCTCCTCCCGGTGGGACGTGCCTGAAACACCTCCCGAGGGAGGCGTCCAGGGGGCATCCGAAGACGATGTCCGAGCCACCTCAACTGACTCCTCTCGATGTGGAGGAGAACCGGCTCTACACTGAGCCTCTCCTGAATGACCGAGCTCCTCACCCTATCTCTAAGGGAGAGCCCAGCCACCCTACGGAGAAAGCTCATCTCAGCCGCTTGTATCCGGGATCTCGTTCTTTCGGTCATGATCCAGATTTCATGACCATAGGTGAGGGTAGGAACGTAGACCGGATGGTAAATTGAGAGCTTTGCCTTTTTGCTCAGCTCTCTCTTCACCACGACAGACCGGTGCAGCGTCCGCATTATTGCAGCAGCCGCACCGATCCTCTATCGATCTCCCGCTCCATTCTTCCCTCACTCGTGAACAGGACCCCAAGATACTTGAACTCCTCCACTTGAGGCAGGGACTCTCCTCCAACCTGAAGGGGACAAGCCACTTTTTTCCGTTCCAGAACCATGGCCTCGGATTTGGAGGAGCTGATTCTCATCCTTGCCGCTTCACACTCGGCTGCGAACCGCCCCAGCGCACGCTGTAGGTCTTGGCAGGAGGGAGCCAGCAGAACTACGTCATCCGCAAAAAGAAGGGACGAGATCCGCTGTTCCCCAAACCAGACTCCTGCTCCGCTTGTACAGAGAATGGATGGCCCTTAGTAAAGGACCCCTGACTACATACTCCTGGAGCACCCTCCACAGGGCAGCACGAGGGACACGGTGGAATGCCTTCTCCAAGTCCACAAAACACATGTGGACTGGTTGGGCAAACTCCAAAGAACCCTCAAGCACCCTGCAGAGGGTGTAGAGCTGGTCCACTGTTCCACGGCCAGGACGAAAACCAAACTGCTCCTCCTGCAGCCAAGGTTCGACAATCAGCCGGACTCTCCTCTCCAGCACCCTGGCATAGGCCTTTCCGGGGAGGCTGAGAAGTGTGATTCCCCGATAGTTAGAACACACCCTCCAGTCCCCCTTCTTATGGAGGGGAACCACCACCCCAGTCTGCCAATCCAAGGGGACTGTCCCCGACCTCCATGCAATGTTGAAGAGACGTGTCAACCATGACTGCCCGAGAACATCCAGATCTTTAAGATACTCAGGACGGATCTCGTCCACCCCCGAAGCCTTGCCACCGTGGAGTTTTTTGACCACCTCAGTGACTTCAGCCTGGGTGATGAACGAATCCAGCCCCAGCACCCCGTCTCTTCTTCCCCCACGGAAGGCGTGTCTGTCGGGTTGAGGAGATCCTCAAAGTATTCCTTCCACCGCCCGACAATATCCTCCTTCAAGGTCAGCAGCTCCCCACTCCCACTGAAAACAGTGTTAGCGAAGCACTGCTTTCCCCTCCGGAGGTGCCAGACGGTTTGCCAGAATCGCTTTGAGGTCAACCGACAGTCTTTTTCCATGGCCTCTCCAAACTCCTCCCAGGCCCGAGATTTTGCCTCTGTAACACACTTGGCCTCACTGTACCTGCTTGCTGCTTCAGGAGTCCCACAAGCCAGCCAAGCTCCATAAGACTCCTTCTTCAGCTTGACAGCATCCCTTACTATCGGTGTCCACCACCGGGTTCGGGGATTGCCACCACGACAGGCACCGCAATCCTTACGGCCACAGCTACGGGCAGCTGCATCGACAATAGAGGCAGAGAACACAGCCCATTCTGACTCCATGTCTCCAACCTCCCTCGGAACCTGAGAGAAGCTCTCGCGGAGGTGGGAGTTGAACACGTCCCTGACCGAGGGCTCCATCAGGCGTTCCCAGCAGACCCTCACTACACGTTTGGGCCTGCCGAATCTTTCAGGATTCCTCCTATTCCAGCGTATCCAGCTCACCACCAGGTGGTGGTCGGTGGACAGCTCTGCCCCTCTCTTCACCCGAGTGTCCAAAACATGCGGCCGAAGATCAGAAGATACGACTACAAAGTTGATCATCGACCTTCGGCTTGGGTGAACTGGTGCCAAGTGCACCTATGGATATCCTTATGCCTGAACATGGTGTTCATTATGGACAATCCGTGACTTGCACAGAAGTCCAATAATGAGACACCACTAGGGTTCAAAGCTGGGGGCCCGTTCCTCCCGATCACGCCACTCCAGGTGTCACTGTTGTTTCCCACGTGGGCGTTGAAGTCTCCCAGCAGAATGATGGAATCCCCGGGAGGGGCACGTTCTAACACCCTTCCCAGGGATGCTAAGAAGGCCTGGTACTCCATACTGCCATTCGGCCCATAGGCCGAAACAACTGTCAGAGTCCTCCCTTCAACCCGAAGGCGAAGGGATGCGACCCTCTCGTCTACCAGGGTGAACTCCAACACGAGACGACTGAGCTGGGGGGAGACAAGCAGCCCCACCCCCGCCCTCCGCCTCTCCCCGCGGGTCACTCCAGAGTAGAAGAGAGTCCAGCCTCTCTCAAGGAGCTGGGTTCCAGAGCCCTGGCTATGTGTAGAGGTGAGCCCAACTATTTCTAGCTGGTATCGTTCCACCTGCATTCTTAATCTTTTATTTCTTTCTGCCTATTTTTTGATACAAAGGACATCTGATCACTCCTTGCAGCCTGGAATGTTGACCAACACCCATCAATTCTGATTTCGCAGGGTTTCTTTTTTTAAATTTGAAGCAAATAAATAATAATTTTACCCTTTAAATCTTACTTGGCTTGAATCATCTTATTGCCTAAAGGTAACTTTGTTTTACCGTTATCTCTCAGTCGATACAAATTATAGGAAAGATAAAATGCAAAGATTGTCAGTCAGCTTTTTAAGTGTTATAACCTCTCTCTTACTCACCCTACATCTGATAAGATATCATACAAAATGTATTCAGGTATTAATTTGAGTTGTTAGCAGACAGGAAAAAAAATCCAAAATATTAATAAAAAACAAACAAACATTGTGCTGAACCCTTGGCCCTTTTGCCTGGAAACCTTTAGCCTTCTTTTAATGACATTTCATGATCTATTAGTAATTTTCATTTTCAGAATTGATACCTATTATGTACTAGGATAGCTGTTCAGACAGCAAACAGCTCCTTTTTGGCCTAGAGAAATGTTTAGCAGATGCACAAACTGAGAAAGGAGCTATTGTATTTAGCAATACATGATGCATTGTAAGAAACTTAAACTACAATAGGTCATCTTGCACAAAACTGAATCAAACTGAAAAACTAAATGAGTACGTTAATCGGGTTTTAATCTCTTAATTAATGAATGTCAAATTATAGTTTCTTACATGCCTAAATTTTATGTTCATACAACAATAAATTCAACAACACATTTTTCGAATTGTTACTTAGTTTAGGCATGTAAAAACGCAGTCCTTTTGTAAAGCTTCACAAAAAAAGTGTCTAATGACTGTAAATGTTTTTTTAGTTGTGTTAATTCCTATATTAGCAGCCAAACCTTTGCTTGCCTGTTTTACTCTCTTTTTTTTCTGTTTTTATTAGCTGGATACTCGTATGCAAAACCTCCAAACTCACATATGTATATATAGGAAGCCCTAACATAAATATCTATCCAACATTTGGTTGTTTCAAAGTAGCATCTCTCTGAGATTCAACAGACTGCTTCTTTCTGTTTAACTTGGAAAAGACTTAATAGCACAGCATAGAGCAGAGAACCTGAACTGCAAAAAACACCAGGTTTGAGACGGATCGCTTGATTTGACATTTTCTTCCCAGCCATCCAGCCAAAGCTTTTTCATTTACTTTTCCAGTATTGGGTAAAAAAAATAGTGAGACTTTTTTGGTGTAATAAGTTGATAGTAAACAATCCTTTTCTGACTGAAAATGCATTTCTTTAATGTGAGAAACATTTATCTTCTGTAGGCTTTGCAAAATTATTTTTTTTTTTAATGTCAAGAAAATCTGAATTGCCTTGGTGAAAGAAAGACATATTTTATGAATAAAAAAATTAAAGAATAAAGGGAGTTATAGATTTAATTATGGGAGATTAAAAGACTTTGAGAGAATTAGTTATTACTGACTGTCAAGGTGAGGTGTTTTCTTTCATTCTATTTAGTCAGCTGATACTCTAAGCTTTTCTTAGTCTTCTGGGCTAGAGTCATCAGTTTTATGCAACAGTACATGAAGGATGATGCTGATTACTAATGAAGCAGAACAAAAAGGCTTTTTGTGCTTTGGAAGTACATTTTATTGCAATCTGGGGGAATATGTTGGCAGGTCAGGAGTCAGAAGAAATCACCTACTTTACACGGATCACCGTGACATTTTGACCACATCTGAGTTATCACTAAAAAATGATGCAACCCTTTTTGGCATCTACTTAATCATATTTAGTTACTTTAACATGAAAAAAATTGTGTGGAGTAACTAAATATGATAACCTAATGCCAAAAACGGTTGCATTATCTTTTTCAGTGTTCTTCTTCTTCTTTTGAGAGAAAACATGCAAAAAAAAATGTCAAACTTTAGCCTTAAGACACTTGCTTCTTTCTTTGGTCTCCCTCTAATCTGTGTCATCAGTCTTGGGCACATTTTGGAGTTTTGTACTCTTTTTCATGTTCCTGACCCCTTCAACAGGAGGCACATGGCATATTAACTCTTGTGTGGTAAGCTTTTGCAATTAGGGTTTTTTTTGTTTTTTGTCTGTGTGTTTATTCTCAAACAAAGTATTTGGTATTAAATACTGTCTATTGACAGTCAGTAAATATAATAATGTATTAAGTATGATGCTCAAACATAAAAATAATGGTATATTTTTATATTGCTGTTTTATTTATTGTGTATAGCATCCCAGAAAGTGACAGTGTTATTGTGCCTCAGTACATTTGACATCACATTTTAAAGTCAAGCTGTTTTGTAACTTTTTATTTTCATTTTTAATGGATTCCCTTTCATATCCTAATACTTAAAACAAAGTGTGGTCAGCTTATATAGCTGTCAATGTCAGTCACAAGTTCAAGACAAGATAATAATCCAAGACTTAAACCAGTTTCTCTCCTTCCTGTACTTGAATTTCTCTGGTTGTTGGTTTGTTATTTCTCAACGTGTGCAGCGTCAGTGTTTTGACCCTTATCATCAAGAACAGGCAAAGGAAACACATTCCAGGAACTCAACCATACGCGGAGACAAGCAGTGGGTGGTAGTGACGTAAAAGACACTCAAAGAAGGTACTATTAAGACCCCAAAAAAACAACATTCCCTTCTTCACTGCTTCTCTTTACATCCCAGCCTTACACTACAGGATAGATGGGCCAATCAGTCACCTTGAAAGCAGAGTAGCATCAAGCTTCAGTGGACATCAGGAGGAATTTTGCTACTAATGGCAGCCATGATTTTCTTTCTATTTACAGTATTGCAGCAACCAATTTAGAATAGCTTGACTCAAAAATGTTAATAACAGTAGAGATATAGGGTGTAGTATGAAGGATTTTACAGAACCAGGGTGTTTTATGAGTTACTTTTTCTAAATATCTGGGATTTATGTATCTGATGTAATTGTTTTATAACAAAGAGCCTTTAGAGAAGTCATATATCCTGGCACAAAGGCATATAGTTAAATGCATCCAGTTCAGGGAAGTAGTACGAACACACTCAGAGAACTCACAGTGAGGGAGGGATTTTTAAATAGGCCCTTGGGGATTGTTGGCAGAACCACCTCCAGCAGACGAAGAGTAACATTGCGTGGCAATACAATACGCATATTTCCATGCACATGCACAGGATTGTCTTACCATGTACTGACTCTGAGTTCTTTGTTCATTTTTCTTGGCATTGACTAATCGTTTTTTGTCCCACTCAGTTTAAATATACAAAGCCAAAAGTTAAAACGTCACATACTAGCAATCCTCAACTCAAGCATGTTTGTGTATTTCCCATATTGAATAAAAAGTTGACACAATGCGACTTGCCCTGTCATTTTTTGTTTGTTTTTTTATGTTGAATGTACCCTGATAAAATATTTTAATGCTACTTTTTTATTGTTGCTTCCATTTTCCATGACCGGAAAACTTGTCCTTTGTCAAGATCATCTATAGAGCTCAGTTGTGGCATATCGGAAATTTATTATTTGGCTTGA
Source organism: Cyprinodon variegatus (assembly GCF_000732505.1). NCBI lineage: Eukaryota > Metazoa > Chordata > Actinopteri > Cyprinodontiformes > Cyprinodontidae > Cyprinodon > Cyprinodon variegatus. The sequence continues at coordinate 737,523 of NW_015150818.1, forward strand.
TTATTACACAGGTGGGCCTTAAGTTGTCCAATTTTTGAGGCAGTGCAATTGGCACACTGGCTGCTGGAATACAGAGATGTCCTGCAAAGCTGTTGCTTGTGAACTAAATGTTCTGTGCTCCAATATAAATTGTCTCCATAGGTGTTTCACAGAATTGGACTCAACATGCTACAAGACCGCAGACCATGTGTGACCACAGCAGTCTAGTACATACACATTCTGCATCTTCACCTACAGGTTTATCTGCAAAGAATCATGCACAAAGCTCTTGCAAAGGTTAGTTCCTATAACCAAATTGATTTTGCACAAACTGCTAGAAACAGGGGAGTTAAACATACTTGTGAACCTGATAGTAGTTTGTAAGTTGTGAACATTCCGGGATATATCTGCCTCTTCGGAGGCCCTTCTTTTCTTCTCATACACTTCATAGTCACTTTTTCTCTTATGACCCTCTGCCATTTTTTGAAGAACCGTGGTGAAAAAGGTAAGCTTCAATGACTTGCTAAAATCCATAGCTCAACACACAGAAACACCTGAATGTGCACATGCACAAAAAAAGATAGCTAACCACTTTACATAAACATATCACCAGAATGACTGACAATTAGGAGGACCACTTATTTAGATGATCCTACCGGAAATAAAAGATTATACTCTATACCTTTAATGAGGAAAAATATGCTGCTCTTGCTTTACAAAGGGCCCTCTTATACAGCAGTAAACTCTTTTTCCTGACTAGGTAGTATTTCCGTAGGCATGTAGAGCATGCATTTTGCTTCAGAGTATGCATTAAACCAGGGAGGCAGCTTTCTATTTTTAAAGTTTTTCTTCCTCAAAGGGGCTCCGTTGTTTAAGACAATAAGTACGCAGAGAACTAGCAAGCCCATCAACAACATTATCAAACTGTGAAGAGGAATAAACTTAACTTTTTCCCTCTGCAGCACTGCTCAGTGACACAGATGATAAAGTGAAACATATTCTGTAGAACTGCACTATCTAATAATGATTTGCTAAAGGGATACCTTCTTTTGGGGATGAGATATATGTTAAAATAATCTTGAAGGTTATTAAAAAGGGATCAGAGAGGGCAGGGTTGTGAGGAAATTCTAAAATTTCTTCAAATTCAATGCCATATGTCAGCACAAGGTCCAAAGTATGAAGATGTGTGGAACTATTCACATTTTGAACAGTGCGTCTAAGTTAGCATTTAAGGCTGCACTTAAGCTATCACCTTTATTGTCAGCATGGGTTTTAAAATCCTCCACTATGATGATCCTGTCAGTATTTAACACCAAATCAGAGAGTAACTCTGAAAACTCATCAAAAAATTCAGAGTAAGGATCTGGTGGACGATAAAAATGTACAAAAAGAAGAGGTTTTGTTGCTTTGCAATTATGAATGAGCGAAACTAAGGGTTAAATGTTCAAAAGAGCTGTAATTATTAACTGCCTTTGGCGTAATCAGTAAGTCAGGCTAAAAGATTGTTGCTACTCCTCCTCCTTGCCCAGAATTTCAGGGTATTTGAAATTTTAAATAACTAGAAGGAGTTTCCTCATTTATGCTAACATACTCCTCTTGCTGCTGCCAAGTTTCTGTAAGGCAACGTCAATCAATGTGATTATCACAAATCAAGTCATTAACTACCAGACTTTTAGAGGAAGAGGATCTTATGTTAAACCACGTTTGATCGTTTTAACTTTTTCCCCAATTGGAGCTATATTTATTTTTATGAGATTATCATGATTTACTTGATTTTGGGATTCTTTTCTAATTTATTTAATTTGTTGTGGGCAAGACACTGTCTGGATGGAGTAATGATGTTGGTGACAGAGAGGTGTGTTGAACTATGGCTCTGCTTCCTGTTCTGCACCCTGGGTTGTCAGTGTTTTGGAGGACTGATGTGAATAAATGTTATATTAAACGCCCAGCCAGCTGGGATGCCATATTATGTCCTGATACTTTAAGATGTCTATTGCCCTCCCTGGTAGGGAATATTATTATTTGGACTGTCATATACTACTAGCTGTGTGTTAGAACAATAAATGAAAGAGTAATTCAAGTTCAAATGCACATAATTTACATGCACATACATGGAATAAATTCCATGTATGTGCATGTAAATTCCAAGAGTTTATTAACAAAAATCCTTCAGCTCCAGATCAAACATATTTCAGTTAAAAACTCTTGAATAACACTAGTGAAACTCAACTGAACTAAACTAATATGTACAAAGTGGAACGGGAAGCATGGTTGAAAACCATGTAACAGTTTAAGATGGATTTTGTGTTTGAAAACCAAAGTTTATCTGTAAGAATTTGGGATGTGATCAAATTAGCTTTTCACTAATTTAGACCAATTGGGATGTTTACAAAGCAATTCATAATGCAAATCCAAGAGGTGAATAAAACATCATTTGGCAAAATAATGTTTCATTACATGATTTGCTTAATCGGGAACCAGTAACTTTTAGTTAAATGATTATTTACCCCCTTTGAAATAGCTAGCAGCGAATAAACATGATGATTCCATTAAATTACTTTTGGTCATACTTGGTAATGGAAATGTAGTGAGCATATGAGTTAGCATAGCGTACAATGCAATCCATCCTATTAGCTTTGTCTTTACCCTTCAGTGAACACATGGAATGATCAAAATCATCAAAAGAAATATTGTTTGTTCTGTCCCTAATTGTGCCAGACCTTCAAACCTCAGTCCATGTAAATTTTAGAAGGTTTGAGTTTCATCCAGCAGCAGCTTAGTAGGTCAGTCTCACGGGTGGGGGTGGGGGGGTTGTCCTTTGCCCCATGCAGCTTACACTTAGGGATCTAGAGGAGACTTTCTCCCCCAATCCAGCTCTGTAAGTTCTGGAACTAAGAAAAATGTGTTACAAAAAGTATATTCTGCAACATTTCGGTTTTGAAATGTCAGCAATCATGACTTATCCTTGGTCATGATGGAGATCTGACCCTGAACCCCAAGGCAGCTTCACGGAAAGAGAGAGAAATCCTCTTTGCTTTGGTTTTTTTTACTGTTTTCACGGGGGTAAACACCTCTATGAGAGGGGTCCCGCAGAGCCAGTTGGCTGATAGGGGGTTGCAGAGCAGAAAATAGAGCTCTCACAGCTGTTTTATGAGCAAAACTGTATCCTCTTCTACAGTGATCGTGTTAAGGTGACACATGGACATTGGTTCTCAATGTCCAAAATTATTATCATGGTTTATGGCACAACATGGACTAATGCATTCGATCAGATTCCTAGAAAGAAGAGCTGCACCATCCAAAGTGGGATTGATGCCGATTCTCCGAATCAGACCAGGCTTTCCCCAAAAGCATTGCTAATCAATAATGTAGCCCACGTTGTTTTCAGGACACCACCTAGACAACCAGCGGTTGAATGACGGAGTCCGACATAGTTTTGGCAAAATTAAACACTGAGGCAACACTAATTTTTGTCACCTCCAATGTGGTGTCTGTACATGAATAACAGCGTGAATAACAACCTTACTGTGTTTAACCTTTTCCTTAGCTAGCAGGTTCAGGTAGGGTTGGATGTCGCCCTGCATACATTTGACTACGGTCCCTGGTGTCTCTAATGCCATGTTTCTGACTATGGATCTGCCATTTACCAGAGAGAGGTTCTCAGTGGGTGCGTCACTGAGCAGGGAAAAATCGGTTAGAAACATGGATGGGTTGTTGGTGAGCAGTGGCCAGAGATCCATAACTAGACTTTCTGCATACCATTTTCCAAGTGCCTGGCTACTCAGGCACTTTTGGAGGACCAGTAAATTCCTACTTTAACTCCTGGATGTTTTTGTTGGTTTTTTTTTAAATGATCTATCTTCTTAAACAGCTACCTAGTACATTACTCTAAATTTTTTAACTGTTAATGGTTGCTCTTTGTACTTCTACTTAATGGTAGCAAAACTTGTTTTATTGAATTTTCTTAAAAAAAAATAAACTTTGAAATGGTAATTGTTTTACCTTTCAAAGAAATCTTAAAAGGATACAGAGAAAAATACAGAACGGAGACTTCTTAACTTTCAGAATACCTAAAAGACATACGATATTAAAGGTCATTAATGTCTCCTTGACCTGAATCACTGGAAAAGTGAGTCAAGCAGTCAGATTGCTTTGACATAAAATAGATTCAGAGGAATAAAGTGAAATATATTTGGAAAGCCAAGTTCTTGGTCCAAAATAAATGTTTGCAGAAAGACTTGAAGTGGGCAGTTCATGTGGGGAAACTCATTAGTATTCCACTGTTGGGGCTCTTCTGTGTGTAAAGTTCTTACTACGGGAATAACTACACAAGAAAAACTAATATTCAATAAGCATAAGAAGGAGTTAAGACCTTTTCTCTCATTGAAAGCAAAAAAGAAGTGGCACAATGGAAATGGAAAACATGTCCACACATTGGTCAAGGTTTATTCTTAATGAATAAAAGCATATTTCGTATTTTTTTGTTTTTCTGTCATCAGACACAGCAGTATGTCTAAAAAAATGGTGCCCAGGTTAACTCCTAAATAATAAAATTTTGTCTGCAATGTGCTTTTCTTTGATGAGAGGAGTTTAATGTTTTTTCTGTCCAAATGATGATGAAATATATTGGATATGTTGTGTTCCATTATCCTGTCAGCTCCTACCTGTGGCTTGCCATCACAGCTGTATGCAGAGGAACAGATGTGGGACCTGTGGTGTTTAGTTGAATGGACAGTGGCCACAGCTTGGGCTGGACTGAGTCTGGTTTGGACTGTTCTGGTAAAAACAGCAGGGCAGGACTGGGACAAACAGTGGTAAAAAAATCTGCATGACTGAACTTAAAGGCATTATATTTTTAAAAACATATTTTTCACATTAGGGATTCTGTCTAGTTGAGCTATTTTTGCTGTTTTATTATGTGTTATTATTGTTTGTGGAAATTGGCTTAAAATAACATTGCTTATAAGCTTGTAATAATAGATATTTGTCAGTCATGACTTTAATGCAGATTGCAGAGAAATAGGCAAACAGTAATGAAACTACTAAAGCATTTTTGTGCTAATTCTATACTTTGTAGAGAACAAATGAAAATAACCCTACTTTAGTTTACAACTAAAGTAAGGAGGGCAACAATGTTAAAAATGAATTGATAAAGAAAAAGCTTCCATTCTATTCTAATAAGAACATGTGTGCAGTTAATTTACTCAGCTTCGGAGGTTTTACCTCCACTGCCTGTTAACTGCATGGGGGAGCTGAAAAAGTCAGGCTGAGAACTTGATTGTATTAGATAAGTTAAAGTTTTGCATTAAATACTGTTGCTGTCATGTTTTTGTACTTGTTCTGTTAAAGGTTCCTCATGTCACTCAAATGAACTAAAGACGAAGCACATTCAGAGCTTTTGTACGTAAAGAACAGGAAGAGAGGGGTACCTGCAAGTTTATCACCATGTTAATGTGATTTGCAAAGATTGCTGCACAAACGTTAAGATAGGCAATGAAAATGGGCAAAATGAGCAGATAGTTTGTTCTATAGTCAGTTTAGAATGATATTTGAGATAATAATTTAAATTTCTACATTCAAACAACAGTAAAAAAAAAAGTATTAAAATCAAATATAAAAAATAAATAGCATAAAACACGAAAAAAAATTAACTATTCTGTTATATTAAACATTAATCTACAACATAGGGTCCCAAAGTATTCAGGCTGTGACCCCAAAATTAACAATGAAACAAACTGAGAACCCCCCCTAAAAATACATATAATTACTTAAGGCTATATATAGTCTCCACTAAGTGAGTGAAATAATAATATTCATAAAAATAAAAAATAAAAATCTTAAAGAAATAAAAATTTCATTTAACTGTTTTTTTATTACAATTATTTTGATGATACAGTTTGATACTCCATATACCACAGGAATGGTATAATAATTATGAAAACCTTCTTATGATGACCCAGCTATTCTGCTATAGCTTTATTTCTTTGGATAGCCAAATACTTCTTTCAACTTGTTTATTTAAATTCATTTTTTAATAAGAATTAGAACCCCTGGCAAAAATTATAAAATCAGCGTAATCATAGAATGTTCATTCAGTTCTTTAATTTAGTAAAAAAAAAAAAAAACAGATTTATTTTGATTTATTCATTCAAAATTTATTTTAGTGTTTCTTAAAGCCAGGAATTTGCCATGTGAAATGACTTTAGTTTAGAGCTGTACTGAACAAAAGTTCTCTCTGTATACTCTCTGTGTGTACAAAATGACATTAAAGTCTGTCTAAGTCCAAGTGTAACTTTTGTGTCATGGGTGCGATCTGCTTTTTTTCCTACGAAATTAAACAACTGAATGAACATCCTCCGAGGACGGTGATTGCATCATTTTTATCAGGGGTTCTACAACTTAATTCAATTCAATTCAGTTTATTTCTATAGCGCCAAATTCACAACACATGTCATCTCAAGGCACTTTACAGTTCAACCAGATCATACAGTCAAATTGATACAAAATTTTCTATCTAAGGAAAACCAGCTGATTGCATTGA
>NW_015150818.1:744166-747590 GCF_000732505.1 Cyprinodon variegatus
GACATAGAAAAAGAAGCATAGATACAAAAGACAACTGTCAACCAGCTCCACAGGCGGCCCCATCGGGTAAACACAGCCAGGCAGACGAGCTCCAAGGCAGCTCGCATGCCAGAGGACGAAGAGAGAACATCCACTCAGTCACGGTCAGAGAAACAGGACCACACTGGAAAACAGGCCGATCTCCAACATCTATAAACAAGGGTGTTGATGGAAGCAGCACAGCTGATGTTTCTTTCCAGGATGACGTCACAGCCAAACAGTTTTCCAAAAACTTAATGGAAAACAACAAAAAAGAAAAACATACACAGACTTGTCCTACACCATGAAATAAACGACAAGGATTGTAAAGATCCCAGCTCCAAGCTATTTTATTTTAAAAATTTCCATCAAAGCATCATGATCTGCCCTTATAGCTGGCCTTAATTGTTCATGTCTGCTAGGCTAGTGAGCACTAGACTAGTGATTACTGTCAGGTCTAAGCATCTAAAACATCATACATACATACATACAGGGAAAGAAAGAAGGCACAGAGACTATTAATTTAGTTTTACTCGCGAGGAGAGTAGGAAAAGACTGCAGAGTTTACAAATCTCCACCCACTCTGCCGGTCTTCAGCTTTCTCCTCGCTATTTATTGAAGTTGGGGGATGTCCCTAATTACACAAGCTGAGGTTTAACTAAGGGAAAGGGACCTAAAATTATCTTACTTTAAACCTCAGCACATATGTTAAAACAAAGCATGTAGTTGTTTTACAATTCGTTCTCCTCGCTATTTATTGAAATCAGGGGTCCCTGGTTACAACAGCTGAGACTACATGGGGGGGGGACACAAGATAAGGAACTCAGTAAACAGATCCTCTAAATCTCAGGGTTCAGTCAAAGTTTAAGCTCTTGAAGCTGTTCACCAAAGTTCAGCAGGTTGAATGCCTAAATCAACCCCAACCTCCTTAAAAGCAAATCTACAAATCACAGTATACTTCAGAAAAGATGGCTATGAACACATGCACATAGCACAAAGCTTTATGCATTATAACACTACACAGATACATTTATATACAATTATTCTAACAATTACACTTGATGATCACTACTTTTCAAGGTGCATTATGATAAATTTCAAATCCACTACTTTTTTCAATTCAGTTTCAATTCAGTTTATTTATATAGCGACAATTCACAACACATGTCATCTCAAGGCTCTTTACAGTTCACCAGATCATCCAGTCAGATGGCGTAAGCACCATATATTGTCCTATATAGTGATCTGGGTGGAAAGTTTGAACAAAAATTTAGTCTGTAAAAATGACCAACAACCTGTGGTCACACAGTTTCCTATAAACCTCAATAATACCCTAACTTTACATATCTCTCTAGATGGGATTTCAGATGATTTTCTCCTGTTTGGTCTGAGATGCCTGCCCATCCTGGCCCTCATCACTGCCTTCCTCTGGCTCTACTACTTAGGGACTAAAACTCAGAGAGACACAGAAGGTATTCAGAGAGCTCTTTACACAGTCTTGAAATAGTTGGTGTGCAGGATTAGATTGGCTGTTATGAATCTGACTTGTATCTTGTTGCAGTTTCAGCTGAATCTGAAAATGAAGCCACTTCATTGCAAAGTGGAGAAGAACACCAAAAAAATAAACCAGGAAATGAACCAGGAGGAACACATGGAGGAGGACGAGAGAACAGAAGCAGCAGGAGAATAAGAATATTTCAGAGATAGCAGAGACGGACTACAAACACTGCCCTCAACTCAATATACTAGGGGATCCTAAAGCTCTTGACCACATGGTAGAACAACTAACTAACTGGGTCCAGACAAGAATCACGATTGGCAAACAGATAATACAGATGCTGCAGACCCATTATTTCAGGACTGGGTTTCAGAGCTGGGTAAGGTGGCGACATTTGAGAAAATATTGTACAGTCTAATGACTGAGATGCAGAAGTTGTTTCCTGGACGGGGCAGCCTTTTGCAGCTGCTTTTTGTGTCTCTACTTCTGTCTCCTTTTTCAAACTCTGGAATGTTTATTCCTATTCCCACATGTCCTTTAANGGGGGGGTAGAATGACCAGGCTTATCCAGTGGATCAGGTGGGCATTTGGCAAACACTCTGGCGTTGAGGTGGTGACAGTCCACAGCTCAAGAACTCCTCTAGTAATGACCCAACGAGCCGCAGGTGTGCAGGGAGACCCAACGAGAACAGGGCACCGTCCGGTGGTGAGGAGAGGAAAAACACAGTAAAACAACCCCCACAAACTGGAACCCTGGCAGATATTTTACCACCCTTACCGGGGAGGGCAATACACATCTTAAAGTATCAGAAATATAAACTCCCAGCTGGCTGAGAAAAGAATGGAATATTAAATCTCAACATTAATCTGACATCCTACCTGGATGGGCATTGAACACAAAATCACAACACACATATACAAAAATGCACATATGATTGCATAAATTAAAAGGTATATGAATACAAAAGTACATGTATAAAAATAAGTAAATAAATAAATGTTTTTTGTCAAAAAAAATATTTTTATCTTGTATTTCTGTAGTTTTTTGTATGTATTTATGTATTTCTTTCCTTTTTATGGATTTAAACGTTATTTATGTATTCATTCATTTATTTCTACTTTTATTTATTTATATATTTATTGATACATTCATTTTTTTTTACTCTTGTTTATTTATTCCCAGATTTATTTTTGTATTTCTACTTCTGTGTTTATTTATTTCTATATTTCTGTCTCCATATATTAATGAGGTGGGTGGTTCTAACATTTGTCTATAGCATGGTTGTTTAACTGGGAGTCCTCAGGGCAGTGTCAGCCTTTTTCTTAGCTTGTTGGGGTTTTTTGAGTCACTAGCTTTGATGCTGCTTTCCCAAAGGGCATTGACAGAAGAGATTTCACTTTCCATAGCAGACTAATAGACCTTAAGGACTTAAGCTTCTTGAGGAGTACAGGATGCTATGTCCCATTCTGTAGACAGTTTCGGTGTCTCATCTCTAGTCCAACCTATTGTCCTAAAAGACTCACAGCACATAACACTGAGTGATTGCCCTTGCAGAATTAACTCCCTCTGCATAAGCATGTAGAGACAGTGAAGTATTGGTAGCATTGTGCAGAACCAGGTTTAAACGGCCATCAGCCACAACTGACCAGGGGCCAGGGCCATAACTACCACTGAGGACACAAGGGTCATGTCCTCTATATTTTTTTATACATATATATTTTGTCAAAATTGTGATACATCAACTAAAAAATTTGTCTTTTGTTAAATTGATCAGCTTAGTGAGACAGAGGTTTTCTTTCTTTATCATTTCTTTAACTAAAAAGAGGTTAGTTTAGAAAAGGTAGAGCAATCATACTTACAAACTGTAAAAAATCAAATGTACCATTCACCAGGAAGCGCTAATTCAG
>NW_015150818.1:749896-758423 GCF_000732505.1 Cyprinodon variegatus
ACACCATCAAATCTGTAAAGCAACAAAACCAGTTTTGTTTTTAACTTTGTATTGTCCACCAGACCTTGGCTCTTAACGTTTAGGTAAATTTTCAGTTCCTATGTGATGTAGTGTTAAATACTCAAAAGTTTATTATAGTGGGAGAATTTAACATTCATCCTGACATTGAGGATGATGCAATAACTGCAGCCTTAAATTTTTAGACTTAGGGGGCTTTATTCAAAATAATCCCAAACCTTCTTATCTTCATACTTTGACCTTGTGCTGACAGATGGCATTGACTGTGAAGAAATAACAGTATCTCCTTACAACCCTGTCTTATCTAACAACCTTTTAGGAACCGTAAAGATTACTTTAAGACCAGCATATTTCTCTTCAGGAATAGAGGAGAATAAGAATAATCATAGATTTCTTTACAATATGGTTGCGAAACTCACTCAGAGCCATAGCTCTGTGGAATATTCACTCTCCCTTGAATGATTCTAGTAAAGAAAAGATCATTGGCACCCCTCTAAATATAATTGCTTTAGCCAGTAATGTAGTGATCCCTGGAGAATTGGGTATACTTCCCTTTCTTTTAATGCAGCCCAGAAACAACAGCCCCATTTACACTACCCTCTGAAAACCGATCCGTCAACAGCTTGGATCAGTCAACAGTGCCGAGCTCGGTTTCTTATGACCATTTACACACCATGTTAGCATGGTTCCTCGCCTTCTAGTGAAGATCTACGGTACTACTGCTCTCTAGAGAGAAACAAGCAAACCAACATGGCAGCGCCGGTAATATTCAGGAAGTTTGCGGAGAGTCAGGTGAAGAAGGCAGCTTTGGTGATTTTAGTTAACAGTCTCCTTTTCAGAAGTGGATACGACAAATGATAGTCTAAACAGGGCTTAAAGACACAGGAAGCCGACAGGAGTTGAGGTTTATCACACTGCTAAGCAGAATCATCACTGGAAATGATGTGGCAAGGTAGGGAAGATTTTTATTTTTATGATGTCTGAAGTTTCATGATTACGGATGCTGACTGTAAGGAGATGATGGGGTCTGCTTATGCGCTCTTTGTTATCTAAGAACCGAGCCAGTACTGAACCGCACCTAGCCCTACTGATGAACTAGTACCATGTAAGCGCGGTTTGGTTGTGTCTGGCGCTTCCAGTTCAGTTCAGCCATTTACACTGAACAGTTTTCTCGGTTACCAAGTCCAGACCGATCCCGGGATGGTTTCAAAAGGGTAGTGTAAATGGGGCTATTGACATGTAAGACCGTTCTATGTAGTTTACTCAAAAATTCCTTTGTAGTATTAGCTTAAAGGAGAAGTTCGGTTTTTAACACTTTTAGCCCATTTTCTGTAGTGTCCAGGATGAAATCGAATGATCGACACCAAAATTTTGACAATTGGTCCTGTCTCTGCTTTTTGGCTCATTTAGAATCCACCCCTGGCTGCTTTACAATGGCTTCCATATAGCATGTCCGATAATGTCCTTAAAACAACCTTAAACGTTCTTTTTTTAAAATATGCTACTCACCGGGTCGTCAGCGCTGTTCAATGACGTTCCAAAAAAAGTTTCGTTAAGAAAACACGTTCCTGTAGTGTTTTATTTAGCATTTTGTAAATACCATTGAGTTCTGCTGGAATAGTCAATATTCCCCTGCCACCGGAAACGGAAATGGGGCCTGTTTACACAGTTGTAGTCTTTTCGCTTCACTCTGTGTACTCCGACGTCGAGAATCAAGAATCCACCTTTCGTATTCCATTTTCAGAGTTTTTTAAAGTGTTTAACAGAGACGTTAGCACCTCGACGTTGGAGTACACAGAGTGAAGCGAAAAGACTACAACTGTGTAAACAGGCCCCATTTCCGTTTCCGGTGGCAGGGGAATATTGACTATTCCAACAGAACTCAATGGGATTTACAAAATGCTAAATAAAACACTACAGGAACGTTTTTTCTTCACGAAACTTTTTTTGGGAATGTCATTGAACAGCGCTGACGACCCGGTGAGTAGCATATTTTAAAAAAAGAACGTTTAAGGTTGTTTTAAGGACATTATCGGACATGCTCTATGGAAGCCATTCTGAAGCAGCCAGGGGTGGATTCTAAATGAGCCAAAAAGCAGAGACAGGACCAATTGTCAAAATTTTGGTGTCGATCATTCGATTTCATCCTGGACACTACAGAAAATGGGCTTAAAGTGTAAAAAACCGAACTTCTCCTTTAATGTCATCTCATTTCTGCTGTTTGATCTCAGGGTGGAAGGATTATGAAATAACTCAATGCTGGCCCACAGACTAGTTAGAAACAATTATGGATTGTGATTGAACTATTCCTTATTTCTGAGTCCATCCACATTAATGACACCTATTCTCTCACTTAACTAGTCAGCAGTTCATTTTGTAAGCTGTCTCTTTGAACGGCTGATTCATAACAGTTAGTGTGGCCTCTATTTAAATAAACATAACTTAATCAGGAGCAGTTTGTTGGTATTACTAATCACACAGGCAGCCTGCATGGATATAAAATACTGATGAGGCAAACATGGTGATTCACTTATTTTTAAACATTTATTTAAATAAAAAATCTTAGAATTGAATTTGCCTGTTCCCCTCTTACTTGTTTGCCCAACCTGTTTTCTGACTCCTGCCTGATCTCTGCCTGCTTGTGTACCGACTTGAGCGGTTTCCCGACCACTTAGTCGGCTTGCCCTAGTCCAGCCTGTCAGCCCCACCATGTACAGAACCAAGAACTGTTACCTGACTCCGTCCTGGATTCTCCTTCTGTGCCGCAACGGTTCTCTGACCTTTCAGCACTGAAAACCTACCACGTCTTCAAAATTGGCTTTGGCTTAGCGGCTTCGCTCTCTGGATCAACCTGCCTACATCCATCTGCTTGGTTCTGATCTCCTGCCTATGCTCCAACCTCCAATACATCAGTGCCTGGGTCTTGCTGTACGGAGACAACTGTGCCATGTTGTTATCTAGCTGGCTGGAACCATCCACTACCTCTGGACTCAGATTGAGCTTGTGGAAGGAGGTAACCACTGTGAAAAATTATCTTTTATGATAATTGATTCACCTCAGGTCCCTATTTTTCTGGGTTTCACCTGGTCCCAGGTGTGTTTACGTAACCAGGAATGTGGGGGTCTTACGTTGGGTTAACTCTTGCTCTGGTTTGTGTTTACACTCTGCTCAGCCAGAGCAGTCAACTGAGAAGGAGTGAGGGAGGTTTATCTGGTTCCAGAGGAGTATCATGACCTCAAGGAGGTTTTCAATAAGTGCAGGGCCACTGGACTGCCTCTGCACCTGCCGTATGATTGTGGGATTGACTTATTGCCTTGGACTGCGCCCCCTAGAGGGAGGCTATACTCCTTATTGGCCCCTGAATACCAGGCCATACAGAAATATATATCAGAATCTCTTAAGGCAGAGCTTATTTGCCCTTCTTCCTCTCAAGCAGGTGCTGGGTTCTTTTTTGTGGAGAAAAAGGACAGCTCACTCAGACCCTGCATTGATTATAGGGGACTTAGTGAAATAACGATGAAGAATCATTACCTGATTCCTCTGAATAACTCTGCTTTCAACCAGATTCAGGGAGCTAAAGTGTTCACTAAACTGGATTTCCACAAGTACCATCTGGTTTGCCTTCGAGAGGGAGATGAATGGAAGACAGAATTTAAGGCAAATGCTGGCAACATACATCCCTGTGCGTTTTTTTCCGAAGGACTTACTAGCAGAGAGAGGAAGTATGATGTGGGGAATCGGAAACTGTTAGGGGCAAAGCAAGCCCTGGAAGAATGGAGACATTAATTGGAGGGGTTCTAAGGTTCCATTCTTGGTTTTGACTGACCACAGGACTATGGAATACCTTAAAGGGGAACACAGGCGGCTACGCTCTACCCCTTATATTAATTCGGCTAGCTAATCTGAATCGTTCAATTCCATTTCAAGAGTGAGATCATTTGTGGTAGTAGCACTAGACATCTTCCAGGCATGTGAGTAAAACTAGCAGCAGTTCAGCGGACAAGATGAATGAATGGTAGCCGGCGGGTGTGGATGACATCATACACACTCCGCTTTGTCTGTTAAAAATATAAATATAAAAAATATAACCGCGGATGTCTGGGGGACAGTGATTCGCCTACATGTTATGAATGCTGGCGTACCATAGATAATAAATTATGAACAGTTTAGTTTGTGCCTTCAAGTCATTTGCCCATAGAAAGACGTTACTTGGATTACAAAACCGAATATCTTCAGAACAGCTCCAAATAACATAAAACTCATATGGATAAGTAGAACATGATATAATAACGTAAAATCAAGGGGCCAATGTGAAAAAACCTGTGTTCCCCTTTAAGTCTGCTAGGAGACTTAACCTCAGACAGATGAAGTGGGCTCTCTTTTTTTGGAAGCTTTCATTTCTCTCTTTCTTACAGGCCCGGGACTAAGAAAATAGAACTGGATGCAATGTCCTGGTTATTTGAGGCAGACAAGGAGAGTTCTAGTGGTCCAGAGGAGTATGTTTTACCTAAGTCGGTGAGGTGTGCCATCACTATGGTTGACTTAGAAAAGGAAGGTAAGGGGGGCTCTTTGTAACCACCAGCCCCTGGAAGCCTGCCCTAAAAATCATTTGTTCTTTACTTTCTGATAATGAGGGTATTAGAGTTCTACCTTGGGTCCCATTTGTTTGGTCATCCTAGTATAAATAGAACTATCTGTGTTATTTGAGCACTATACAGGTGGCCTTCTCTGTCTGCAGATGTACGGGAGTTTGTGGCAGCTTGCAATCAGGCTAAAATATCCAGAAGACCCCCTTCTGGCTTTTTTTGACCCATACCCATTCTGCCCATACTCATTCCGTCTGCTAAGGAGAGATTCTTGCCCGAGAGGTTTTCTACCTTTTTTTTTTTTTGCTCCTTCTAGCACACCTGGGCTCTCTCCGTTTTATGTTGTTTTTGGTTTTCAGCCACCACGTGTCCACCATCCAGGAAAAAGATTTGAAGGTTCCGTCAGCCTAGTTGTCTGTTTTAAGATGCAAAATTAAGGCTGTTAACTGCTGGAGGATCCTGGCACCTGAATTCCAGGAGGGTCAGAGGGTTTGGCTCTCTATCAAGGACCTGCCCCTGAGGGTGGAAAGCAGGAAGATGGCACTTTGGCTCAACGGGCCTTTAACCGAGGTACATCCATCTGCTTGGTTCTGATCTCCTGCCTGTCCTCGGACCACTAATACACCAGCGTCTAGGACTCACTGTGCAGCGACCGCCGCGCCACGCTGGCACCACCAGAACGTGGTCACTAACTTGTGGTCTGCTCCTGCAGAGATTCCTACCTTAGACACTGATGGCACTCACTTTGGTCCAGTTTACAATAAACGGTTTGAGAACTCTAACTTTTTGTCCACTTTGAATACTGCATCTTACTGTTCTGAGCCTGATAGAATCAGCTGAGACAAACTTTTAATCACATGACTGATCATCTGTTTTTGATGTCCCTGTTTTCCTGGATTTTTCTATTATGCTCATAAACATGTCTGGAGGCAATGTCGCCCTAACTGACATTTTGACCTAAGAACAAATTCCCTGACTGCAACAAATTTGTTACAGTTTTCATGGAGCTGGTTAACAGCTACCCCTAGCATATCTGCTTACTTATTGATGACGTCTTCTATCTCCTTAACCTCCTTATCTCCTATCGCCTTAACCCATAACCCAATCCCTTGGCAGAAGGCTGCTTACAACGCTGTAGATCTAGTGACGTTAACTCTGACATCTTTATTATAAACAGAAGCTGTGGGAGCATAAGGATGAGTTGACTCTGTGCTGAGGTGCCAAAGAGCTCCAGGAATCCATTCAGTAGTGGATTAAGCAGGGGATTGCTGATCAGATCGCACCCTCCTTTTGCTTTGGCAACTGTCTCTGTCACCTTGAGCTCAGGTTTTCAAAAGAAGACGTAGGAAATAGATAGATCTGCAATTTCACACTCTTCATCTATATCAACATGGTACGACCAAGTTCTATTACCAACTAAAATAACTTTGTATGTTTATATTTAGCAGGACTTTATTTCCAGTTTTGCAAAAGAAAGAACATGGATTGGTCTGAATGACAAAGAATCCGAGGGTTCTTGGAAGTGGGTGGATGGAACCTCTATGAATCTTTCGTAAGTGTTAACTTTTTGATGTTACTCGCAACAGTGACACAAACAATATTTAGTGTGTTATTGTGTAAGGTTACTTCTTCGAAACTGAGGGAAATGTTTTTTGTATTAGTTCAGTTAAGAAACAAGTATAGCAATCATGCTTCTAAACAAAAACAAAAAAAACATAAGTCTTATCATTCACCAGGATGTTATTAACAGCTAATACAGAGTAGCTGTAAGATGAGCAGTCAATCAGTGAAAATTAGCCAACAGTTAATATCCATATCAATATAACTGTAAATAAACCATTAGGAAAATATTTTAAACCACAATGAAAAAAACAAACAAACTTAAAGTGCAACTCAAAAATCAACTGTTTTTTTTTTATAGATAAACTGGGCCTACGGGTGCTATTTAATTGTTACCTTTTCATTTTCTTTTTTTATTTATGTCAAATTATCTCATTCTGCAATATATGTATCAAAACTTTGCTAGTGCTGCTTTCTTTCGGTACAATTAAACTGAGCATGAATGGCATGACTGATATAATACCTACATGTATGTAGAGTTGCTTTTAAGAGTGAAAAAGAGCAAAAGACATGCTGAACCTGGTGGTGGATAGACTGAATGCAACAAAGTGAGAGCAAAGTCACAACTGTTGGACAACAATTGGAATTTCTCTAGAGTTGAAATATCAGAACTTCTCTGTAAAATGGCATTGCGACAACCAATCAGGAACTGGATGTGAATTTGATGTAGGGTGAAGTTGCGCAGTGGAAACAAAGCTTTACTAAATTACAATGAAGATAGAAATACGTATGTTGACACAGGATCAGATAAGGAATGCACATAAGACATTAAGACAACAAATGAAAAGTGAATTTCACTATAATATTTCACTTAAAGTTGCACTGCAACAGCTTATACTAGTAGCCATTTTTCCCACCAAATTTTCCCACTTTCCTTGATGGGTCCTTGGCTGGTCCTTGGCTGCTCCCCTACAATTCCTTTATAAACATCAATCTTTGTAATAAAATATTCATTCTGTCATGATTTGTGGACACTTTTTATAAATCTGTCTGGGGGTGGGGTCACACCTTCACATCAGGTTTAGTTATTGTTTAATGCTCTTAAGATACATGTATACTGACCTAGAGCCTTTTTTTCCCCCTTTGGGTTTTACTTTGTACCGTTCTATTATAAACTGACAATTATGGGCAAATTAAAAAATCCTATTTAGGTTTTGTAATGTAATGATTAGTTAGATGTTGGATACACTGTTCAATGACTCAATTTCATTCAAATATTCCAGGTTCTGGAGGAAGGGTCAGCCTGATAATGGAGGTGGAGACCCCGAGTGGGGTGAGGAAGACTGTGCACATGTACGTGAAGAGTTGTCCATACGGTGGAACGACCTTTCATGTACAGCTTCTCTCCAATGGATCTGTAAAAAACTGCCACCTTGGAGTGCCTGAAAAAATATCTGCTGTTAATGTAATTTAAACATTATAATTCTCACATCACATCCACCCGCCCCAACTGCCTCACCCCCTCTGCTCTGGTATATCTTAAAGTTTGATGTTTGGAGCTTTTCTGTTAATTATCTATGCCCTTTCTCTCCAATTTTTTGGGTAGACTACAACTTTTATTTCCAGTGTTATGTGGATGATGTCCAGTTGTTCATATCTGTGAAGATCCTGACTCTTAACACTCGCAACCTCAACAAAGGTCTTTCTCTTTGGTAACCAATCCAAGCTTTCTCCACTTTAATGACGCTTGAAATTAGCTAAGCATTTTTCTGAAAGCCAACTTGTCTAAAACTTTATCTGAAATTCTTTTTTTCAATCCTAAACATTATTTATAAGAATAACTTCTTACCACAAAAGTAGACAATCTGAAACAAATAGTTTTTTGAGTGGTGGGTCAATAAAGGGATTTCACCCTTCAGATAAAATAAACAGGGAATGGTGAAACTTCTCCACATTTAAAATCTTTTCAGAATCACTACTCCTAAGACAATAACTGAAGGAAAAGTTAAAAGATCCCCCACAAAAATGTTGTTTTAAACAAGGTTACAAATATTGTTTCAAAGCAGACATCATTTTTGATTATGCGATATACCCAAATGGCAAATATCTGAATAAAACGTTTATTGTTTTAGCTAATTTGTATTTAATTAAAATAATGTGTTCTCGGAGCCATTTACATATGTGAATCTTTGTATTTGTTTCCACTGTACATTTAACATCCCTGAAAATCAGCTCTGTGTTGTATACTTCCCCTTTTCAATGTTTCATACCAGTTATTGTTCATTAAAGATTGCTAAAAAAAAAAAAAGAAAAAAAGTTAGCTTCTTACTAAATTCTATATATTTCATAAAATTCTGCTATTA
>NW_015150818.1:758914-763234 GCF_000732505.1 Cyprinodon variegatus
GTTTGATCAAGCATTGCCATGGCTAAACACTTTAGGCTACCAGTAAAATTTTTCTAAACATTTCAATCCTCGGAATAAAGTGAACTATATTTCTCAATACTGGTTAGAAAACCATTTTCTTTAAAATAAACTAAAACTTTTTAATTAAAATTAAGGCAGGTAATAAAGAATTATTAAATAGGATGAAGTTGTCTTAAGATGCATTTAAACTTAAATGTCCATGTTTCAGGTCACCTTGGATTGCCAACATAATTTTTTTTGCTAAATGCAACAATGAAACACATAAACAGGCTATTTTTCAAACTGTTTTCAAGTCATTAACACAGAATACTTTGCTACAGTATTAGATGAATGAAACTATAATGTCCAGCTGTCTCATCAACCTCACACCTCAGTATCTTGCCCACCCAGTATCTACTCAGCCCCTCTAGTAGGTCTCATTCTTACAGTATATACATCTTAAGCAGCCCTTTTTGTTTGTTTGCCCACTATATAGTGAAGAGCTTCTGCTTCCCATCTCTACTACTGGGCATATAACACTCTTTTTTCTACTACTTTATTTGTATGCTCCTTTAATTTACCTTTTAAAATGTAATAATAATATTAACACAAATAAAAAACAGAAAGATATATAGATATTATATAGAAACTCCTAACTCTTGTTGGAGTTGTGATGAACCAGGTATGTCAGCCCAACTGACTAGGGGCTTGAGAAGACAGAACATGCACACACAAAAAAGCAAATTACTACTGAAATAAAAGTACAGGAATACCTTCTATGTTAACAATGTTATTGGCAGACCAGCTCCATAGGTGGCTTTGTCTAGGAAAGAAACAGTTAACCAAGAAAGAAACAGGACTAAATCCTAATGAACAGAGCCACTTGTATTATCCATAACATAAAGTTATTGACAGCAGTGGCCCAGCTGATGCCTCTTTTCAGGACCATTTCACAGCTGAACAGAGAACCAGGCCAGATATAGCTACTATGAAGAGAAAAAAAACAGGAGAACATTAAGTTAAAAGCTGAAATAACCAACAATGCAAAACTTTAAAACAGAAAGTAGCAGAGTGGCAAAAAGTGACCAGATGTATGTGAGATTAGTTACTCCAGACATTCTCCATGTTAGTTTTAATTCTGCCATACTGTTTTACTCTTTTCATATCTGACCTCCTGTCTATCTGTTCTGTAATGGCCAGCCCCCCTTTCATTGTCCATCAGGTAACTAGAGCTACAGCCCAGTAGAACCTGAGCCACTTTAAATATAAGCTTTATGAAAAAGGAACCTTTTATGCAAGTGCATCTGCTTCACAGACTAAAGCCGGAAGTTGGTTTTCACACATATGAAGAGGGCTTTTTGCACAATTCTTGACATTATAATCTTCAGTTTGGTGCCTATATGCTTATAAATATAAAAATTTTAAAAGTCTACATGATTATTTCTAAAAGTAGTAATAACCCTGAACCTAACCATTACCAGTGCATATTTCTGTCTAACCCCAAACTAAACATGATTAACACTTTAGCCCAAAACCTAGTCATTAGCAATTGGCTTTTGAGCAGCAAAGCCACTTTATTCTTTTTCCTATATAAATCATTAATGCCTCGAAAAAGACAAAGATTCTTCTCAATTTCTGAAGTCATCCCTCAAACTATACTAGATGTTCTCACCACTGTTGGTGCTTTTCCAAAAACCAACCTGAATGGTTCTGCACTACAACATGGTTAATCGGCAGAAACTCATCTCCCTACCAAACCATTTCATTTGTTCATCAAAGCGAAATTTCTGTCTCATTCAGATTGTCAGTGCCTATAAAATGCAACATTTTTTTGGCCTTGTGTCAAAATGTAAAGATGTTTTATTACTGTGGCAGTGGACTGTTGCAATATCCCTCATCTAAGCCCAGTTCTCTGTCGATATGGTTACTGTTCTCATTTCTTTTGTCTAGTCAACAGCATATAAGTNAACTACAGCTTTTGGTCTATGCCAAACATATTCTGTTCTAGTGTGTTCATTACTCTATAAGTTCAGTTTTTTCAATGTGGGAAGAGTTTTCCTTCTTCCAAACCTCACAGCAGTGTTTTCCAATAGGGCAGGCATTTAAATCAAAATTAAATGTAGCAGGAACATTCCGTCCTGTAAAAGTATTTTAGTGTCTGAAAGCTCGTTTAGCATCCTGCCGCCTGATCTCAGGGTGACATTACTGTCATAATGGGTGAAGGACTCTAGCCCATATGCAGAACCACTCGGAGACAGGGTAAAGTTTAAAGGTTTATTTAAAGGAATGTTAACTAATAAAACAAGTCCAGGGTTTGGGAAACTGATCAGGATTTGGTTCCCCGCTGGTCTGGGGATGAGCAGAGCTGCAGAGAGGGGGGGGAACCTTGTGGATCCAGAGGCTGTTGGTAGGCCGAGGGCTGAGGGCTAGCAGAGCTGAGTGCTGACGGGCAGGTTTCTGGTTGGGAACCCTGTGCTGACAGGAGGAGGGCTGAGAGCTGGGCAGAGGCTGTCAGAATGCTGGCGGGCAGATTCCAGGCTTGGCTCTCTCTCTCTTCCTCTCTCTTGAGGACCAGGCTGAGGTGGGCGACCTTGAGGGTCCAGCGGCTGTCAGCAGGCTGAGGGCTTGGCGGAGGCAGAGCTTGGTTGAGTGTTTGCAGATTACTGCTTTGGGTTTCCCTTCTAGATTCTTCAGAGAGCGGGCAGGCAGGTCCCTGGCAGGAAAGATTCTCCAGGGTTCTTCAGAAATCAGGCAGGCAGATTTCCAACAGAGAAACTCTTCAGAGTTTTCAGGTTTTCAGGCAGGTTCAACCATAACTGGCAAACACTCTGGCACTGGAGTGTAGCTCTCCGCCTCCTTAAGTAGGGACCTCTTGATGAGCAGATGGAAAACAGGTGTTGCAGGTGAGCACCAGCCCTCAGGAAGGGATCCTTGGCGCCCTCTGGTGGGCAAGCTTCCGGATCCCAACAATTACTTTGAAACTACTACTATTACCATACTTTGTTGCCTTAAATCATCTCTACTTGTAGTTCAATATGAAAAACTTANCTTTAATGTTCGCTGGCGTTGATATTAGCCTGGGAATGTAATTTCTGTTTCAAGAAAGGTGCCAAATCAACGGAGAATAACTGCAATTTAAAGTATTTATCGGATATAATTAATGGAATATAATTAGTAAACACGGTCAACTGTGTATATTTTAACCTACAGTGTAAATAAAGCTGTTCTATGAAGCCCTCAGATATTTGTTAGAGAACAGTAGTAAGAATCCATCAGCACGGAGATTTTTAAGATAAAGTGGTTATAATTAGTTACGGTACATAAAAATACTTCAAGTCTTGAACAGCTCACATTCTGCTTTTCATCCCATTTTCACAAAAATAAGTCTGGCTCAAAACTCTGTCATAATTTAATATAGAACCTTTAAGTTCTCCTCTTGAGCTGTTTTTCTTGCCATCTGCTCAGTGATGGATGGAGCTACATGGAGGAAAATCTGTTAGAGGCTCCAACCTTCAACCTCACAAATGACCCTAAACTGCAAGAGCAACAAATGGATGTGCATTGAGAAGCATACTCACATGATAGACAGGCCCAGTCAAAGGGAGACAAAAATCCAGTATAGGGTCAATAGGGATTTTAAAATGATTTTCAAAAATGCCTTTAAAAACACGTCTCTATGTATTCACTATTTCATGTTACAAATGTTAAACTAGTCCTACATATATGGATGAAATGTAAAAAACAAAACAGCAATCCAAAATGTATTGGACAACAAATATGTTTGTGTTTAATAAAACTCCAGAGGGGAAAATGTCTACAAACAAGTGGTTATAATCCAAAGTATACATATCAGTATAAAATTGAACAACTGAACAGAACAAGGACAGATTGCCTGAGCAGTTTTTTTTAAATTCATAAATACATGCATTTTTTTTTTTTTTTTCAAATTAAATCTGCTAAACTTTCACATCTTTCATATCTGTATTTTAGTTTGTCTCTCAAATGCTGGTAAAAAAAAAATTGTTTTTATTATAATAGAAATGCTTTACCTTTGGATATAAGAGGCACCTTAAAAGTGATTAAAAACCATTACGGGTTAGTGACTGATCTGCTTACTTCAAAACAAGAAGCAAAAATATAATTAAAAGAAAAAGTCAGAGTTGGCCTAAACTACTGGTACAGGCCTCAGTTTCATTTACATAACTTAGTCATGTGTTTGATTAAAAATAGTGCATAATTGTTCTTTAGGTCAGATATTGTAATATTTTTGCATTAGCAATAAGTCTGAAGAGCAGTCTCTTTGTGCAGTCACTTTGCGAG
>NW_015150818.1:764091-767039 GCF_000732505.1 Cyprinodon variegatus
CTTCTCCATTCACCAGGGAACAACCGCAGTCTGAGTAACCCAGTCCACCCATCACCAAACAAGACAATCTCTGGTACAACCCTCACAGTCTGGATTCCATAAAGGACACCTTTCCCTGGAGAAGTGAGTCTGCAACCTTTTCCTCCAATTCTAAACCTAAGATTTAAATTTCCCACTGAGCCTGAATTAACCGCAGTGTCTTCCCCTCACCTTTCAGTCCCTGTTGAGCAGTGCTCAGAGCAGCACTGGATTCATCACATCATATAAACCTGTTTAAACTTTTCCCTGGTCTCTCTGTTTGGTCTTCTGCATCTTGGGGTCAGACCTTAGTTAAATCATGACAGTTTCCCCTTCCTTTAGTACAGCACGCAACTATGTAACTAGGGAACTCCCTGATTTTATTAAATCGTGAGGACAAAGCTGAGACCGGCAGAGTGGGTTTGAGATTGTAACTGCACGATCTCTACGATCCCTACTTTCCTCGTGGGTAAAAAAGAATTCTGACTCTGTACCTTTCTTTCATTGTTTTACAGTGTTTTAGGTGTTTGAACCTGATAGCCTCCAGCCCAGTGTTGTGGTCAAGACCACCTAACCTGAGACCAAGACAAGACCAAGACCAGAGTGTACCGAGACCAAGACAAGACCAAGACTTTTAGGGTCCGAGACCAAGTCAAGACCAAGACTTTTAGGGTCCGAGACCAAGTCAAGACCAAGACCAGCGCCAGTATGTGACAATAAAATGTGAAACATGATCAAAATCACTAAAATTGATCTAAAAGACCCACATTCACATAAAAACACCTAGATATTTAACACACAGAACTGGAATAAACATAAACATCTTTATTTAGTACTTCTGTGTCGTAATCACAGAATTTCAAACAATTAATCAAAGTCGATCAAAATAGTATTTTCTCTGCCTTTCATGAACAGTACATAGTTTATGTTGTTTTTAAATGTGCTATTTCAAAACAATGTGCAAATGTGTAAAACTGAAAAAATGGCAATCATTTCTCTTGTTTCTCATATACAGTACAGATTAAAGCTATATTATATAACTTTTCTTAAATAAATCCATATCTGTCACCAAGTTGTAAAAATATGTTATGAGACAGAGAATTTGTTGAAAAAAATAGATTGATCTCCTTCCCTNTTCCCTTTAAGTTTTATTTCCGCTTTTTTTTTTTCTTGCATCATCATCTTTTCTATTTCATGTTCTTAACTCATATGGTTTCCCATCAGATATAAAAAAAAATCCCTGATGTCTAAATGACAACTGAATGTCACATATACTGCTGCTAAAAAAGATTTTCTAATTCCTCTTTTGTTTTTTGCATTTGAACCAAAAGAAGGTTAGTTTAGGAGAATGGAAATGGAAAAGTAATTGCAAAATGCATCTAAATAATTTATTTTCTTATCTGAAGCATTGACACAGCTTCCCACTGTCCATTGTTTTCCCAATTACTACAGGATCTTTATTAATGAAAGCGCCTTTACTGATTTCAAGGTGTTATCAAATTATGTTTAAAATTTTCTATACAGTTCAAATGTGTTCAGTTGTTGCTTACCAGTAAATGGATTAATTGAGATAAGGTTTCAGTCCAAAATGTCCTCATTGCGGGACAATAAAGCTATTTTCTATTCTATTCTACTTCATGTTGCCAGACAGGCACTATTTTAGAGATACCTTAATTGTACAGGTCAGGCAGAAACTAGGCCTAAGTCTGACTATTTGAATTGAACTCTCAACTTTCAGTAATTGGGATTATGAAGGTTTGCTGTTGTTTTAAACTAATCATAATACCAGACATTATGTATACAGACAGAACCAGAACAACAACAACTAGTACAAGCAGAAAAAAAAATATCCAATAAAATGGATACCAGAAACAATGTACTTGCAGTAAAATGCAAAAAAAGGGAACTTCTTGATTTTATCTAAACTAAATGTTGCCTTTGCAGCAGCATAATATCTGTGTCCAAACTTTATTAGCTCAAGTCAATAAAGTAGAGTGTTTTTTTTTTCAGGCCTGAAGAATAAGAGACTTTCAAATGGTGACAGATGGATCCTTTCGCTTTTGCCTTTGTACTGTCATATTGTATGACTTTTTCTGCAAAATCCATTATGTCATTAAACTGCCTTTGTGTTTGATCGTTAGATCATGTTTTGATGTTTTTTTTGTTTTATATACGTGCTTTTATTTTTGCGCCCACTCGTTTCTTTGATTTCTTACTTTGAAGTCATATATCTATGTTGTATTAAAGTTAATGTCACTTGTTCACACTTTTTTGGGGGGTGTATTTAAATGTAATGCTTTATATAAGCTATCTATATCAAATTTCATATGTTGAGTTCTTTTTTGTATTTTTTTAGTAGTTCTTAGTATTTTGAATGTGAATATTGTTTTATGTAAATAAAAAAAAAAACATGTCCAAGATAAATCTATTTAGTTTCTTGTGAATATAATTTAATTAGCAGACAATGCAGATACTGTGCAGCGAGGCAAGGGGGCGCCACCTAAAATCTTGCCTAGGGCACTAAATTGGTTAGGGCCGGCCCTATCTGGCAGGTTGATACACTGACAAAAAATCTGTTATGTATTTATTTATAGTGAGAATACGGACAGCAGCATTTTAGACCAGCTGCAGCTGTCTGATGGACTTTTTTGGCAAATTTGTGAAGACTGTTGCAGTAATCAATTCTACTAAAGATAAATGCATGAATGACTTTTTCTACATCATGCTTGGACATTTAATCCTTGAGATGTTCTTTAGGTTATAAAAGGCTGACTTATTAACTGCCTTTATGTGCCTCTGAGGGTCCAGGTCTGAAACCATCATGACACCAAGATTTCAGCCACAATCAGTGCTTTCTATCTGTACTAGCTGAAGCTGTGAGGTAAATCTGGATCTCTCCTTCTTTGGTCCAAAGATTATTACCTCAGTTT
>NW_015150818.1:769034-770469 GCF_000732505.1 Cyprinodon variegatus
AGCCCAAGAAAGGGCTGTCCCCCAGCTTTCACTTATATAACCTACTACTGCAGATTTTTTTTGTCAGTATTGAAAGAGCCAGGCATTTTCCGCATTAAGCGATGGAGGAAAATTATACCAATGTGGAACACGGGAAAGCTGTTTTCCAAATTACTACATCTGAGATCGAAGGTAAGAATGATCAGATAGAGAAATGTATGATGTTATTTTATGATAATTTAAGACCAGAATGAATTCAGATAATATAAATTTTGTTTGTTAAGGTTCAAGTAGCTCCAAGAAGAGGCCCTTCCTGCTTGCTATTATATTTTTGGGAATCCTAAATGTTTTACTGCTGGTTGGCCTCATCGTCCTTGGTCTCCATTGTAAGTCTTGTTCTAGTCAGCTTAAATATGGACAGAGTAAAGTATCTTTTGCTAAAAAATAGCAGAAGCTCCTTCTAAAATGAACTGACTGGGTATAGAAGAACAGAATTTTGTGATTCAAAGTTTTGCAGTGCCTTCAAAGAGTTGGCCATAAAGTACACTGTATGCTACATGATGTTCACTAATGTTCAGTCTAAGCCTGTCTTGCATTTCTTTAGATTACAGAAACAATACTTCCTCATTTTCAATCAAAATGTACTTTCCTGCATTTTTAGATAAAATCGTAATAATATCCTCACTACTTTAAGTATTTATACTTTCTCTTTTAATGTGAATTAATTTTAAATGATAAAACATTAAGATGACCTTAATCATTAACATAATTATGTTTTTATTTTCTTTTAACAAACGTAAATGATTTATTTCAGCTTGGGACTTGGCAGCAGGTCTTTCTAACATCAATGAAAATCTTACTGACCGTCTCCAGGACAGCAACAGCAAGCTTTACTCTATGACTGAAGAACGAAACCTGCTGTATGCTAATCTCACTGAAATGATGAAAAAGCTGAACAGGCCTCAAGGTTTGTTAAAGAAACAAACAAAAATGTATCATGTAAAATCTGCATGAAATGTATAGGTATTTTGGGTTGTTGGTCAGCTTAAATTCTTCACTTTTTTTTTTTTTGAAACAAAATGTAAAGGAGAACTCATTGTGCTGCAACCCTAAATTTCATAATCCCATTTTAATCTCCGTGTCTATTTCCTCCAAAGTTTTAGATAGAAGCCTTTGAAGACAGGACAACATTTAAACTTAGCTCCTTTTGTAAATAGATTAATACATTTTTTTTTTATCAAAGTCCAAAGAATGGTATTTAAAAAACTAAATATTCCATTGTTGATGTTCAGTCTAAGCCTGTCTTGCATTTTTTTTAGATTACAGAAACTATACTTCCTCATTTTCAATCCAAATGTACTTTCCAGCATTTTTAGATAAAATCGTAATAATGTCCTCACTACTTAAAGCATTTATACTTTCTCTTTCAGTGTGAATTAATTTTAAATTATAAGAC
>NW_015150818.1:772017-775638 GCF_000732505.1 Cyprinodon variegatus
ACCATCTCAATCCACTGGCCTCCGGGGACGGGAACATGAACTGAGGACTAAACAAAACTTGAATAACACAAAAATCTAGGAACAATGATCTGGCCCCGATAGCTGGGCTGAACCATATATAAAGCAGAGGGAGCAGGTGAATAAGATGGATGATAATTAGAGCGCAGGGAGGGAACAGTAGGTGAATGAAGTGAGTAATCAGACCAGCTACCAGGGCTGCGATCCTGATAAGTGGTCCTCCTAACTGTAAATCACTCTGGTGATATGTCTTTATGTAAAGCCATCCTACGTGCTCGTCCTCATTTTCACTTAAAGGTTGTGAGTCTGACATAGTGGAAAAATTGCTAATCTTCTTTTTGAAAGTAAGCTTGTATGGGCAATGTAAACAGCAACTTTAAACAGTGTGCACTAGGAGAAATTATGGACTCGTGCATGCTGTTGCACAGGTTTAGAGCGGTACAGGGTTGTGCATGTGCATTTTTTTTTTAGTTAAGGGGGTTGGTTTTTTTCAATTTTTTGGGGAATTCTTTCATTATACCTATAATTCAGACAATTATAATGTTTCGATTACATTAACAGCAGATATTTTTCAGGCACTCCATGGCGGTAGTTTTTCACAGATCCATTTGAGAGATGCTGCACAGGGATGGTCGTTCCACTGTTTGTTTATGTATTGTCCACAGTCTTCATCACCATTCCAGTTATCAGGTTGATTGTCTCTCCAAAATCTGAAATATTTAAATAAAAGTGAGTCATTCCACAGTGTAAATATTATTACATAACAAGCATAATCAAATAGGATTTTTTATTTGCCCCTTATTGTAGGTTAATTTTAGAGCATTACAATTTAAAAGAGACATAAAAATAAAGGTTCATGGTCAGGGTATCCTAAGTGCATTAACGTATAACTCAACCTGATGTAAATGTTTGACCCCACCACCCAGACAAATTTATAAAAAGTGTCACTAAAGTGGTTGGTACCAAGGTGTGAGGATGAGCAGTGGAGGTTAAGATAGGATGTGGTCAGGACCAGTGGGACCAGGACTGATGGAGTTTACTCCAGGGGGGGCTATAAATTCAAAATAGATGTATCCCAAAAACCAATCAAATGTATACTAAGTTATCACACCAGTGTATTTATATGAATGCCAACAAAAAAAATATTTAAAAAAATTTTAAAAACAAAAACATAATTTCATGTACAGGTTTACTTTTTGTACATAAATCTTGTGCTTCTGAGGCTTTGTGAAGGTAAATCTGTGTGTTGCATGGTCCAATATTGTGTCAAAAACCTGAAAAAAAGTAATGAACCAGTTTGATAATGGAGAAGCTATTAGTATTTTAGCTATTATTAGTTTTATATTTTGTATAAAAAGTATTCATTTTCTGACAATGTGTTTATTTAAAAGCAACTATGCAAATTAAGAAACATCTAGAAAAAGTACACTATATTATATTATTTTCATGTGAATCCCAGATTGTTGATGCTTCTTTGCCTTTAGTAAAAAGTGCTTTAAATGAGTCCTAGTCCTATCTGTATTTATCTATGCTGGTTCAGCTAGGGGGGGGGGGGGGGGGGGGGACTGTTCCCCTGCATAGAGATGTCTGTGGCATGCACTCACTTAAAATAGACCTACATAATCCTACAATAACATGATATTTACAGTTGATTTTTTAAAAATGCTTTTCAGAAAAGTCAACAGCAATAACTCCAATAACAAACAATAATTTCATTCAAAATGTANTTCCATATGTTATCTTTGTTTAATCTGAAAGAAGCTCTCTGGTTTAACTGCTGATGTTTTTAAAGTAAGACTTCTGAACTGAATGCAGATGCTCAGAAGCAGTTAGTTTACATGCAAAGTCAATGGTTGACACACATCAGGGTGCAGCAAAAGGTCCTGCAGCACATTTTGAGCAGCAGGAGCAGCACGTCTGACGAGCTAAATTAAGTTAAAATGTCGAAACCTGCCAGCAAAATATGTTCGATTTCATTATTCTGGTGCCTGCAGTTTGGATTACATACATGAAAAGCGCCCCCCAGCTGCCGCGAATATTAGCGGAAAACTGAGAATAGGCGAAGAGGCTGCTGTTGAGCTGGATTTCCAGGGACAGAGCACCGCCAGTGTAACCAGTGACTGGGTAGATTCTCATTTGCTTTAGCAGGCAGATTCACAAAACACTTCATCTTGGTTTGAACAGCAGGAAACAAAACGTTATATTTAGGTCTTTCTGAACAGTAGGCAGGATGTAGTCTGGCTTTGTTCAGAGTGTTCACCAAGGGGGGTGGTAGCCACATAACATAGTTTCAGCTGAGAACCAGTGTGTCTCCCCGGTCAGACCATTGGCTCCCAAGGCAACATTTCAGATAAAAAAAAAATGTATATATATATATATATATATATATATATATATATATATATATATATATATATATATATATATAAGGATGTCACTTGCATATTATCCCCATGCAGAGTTGCTTTCAAGGGTGAAATAATGCGAAATTTCAAACTTATGCAGGTGGTGCAATCAGACTGAATACAACAAAGTGAGAGCAAAGCCACACCTGCAATAAATGTAAAGTGAATTTCACTAGAATTGAGGAATCTGAAAATTTCTGTTACAATGTGTTGCAAAAACCAATCAGAGAATATGTCTGTGGTATAGGGTGAAGGAGAGCAATTTGCCTTGCTGCCCTTCACTGCCTAAGCATCCCTGGCTTAGGACATCACTGAGTCAGTGCCTAAAGATAGCCGCTCTTGCCCACTGGGATCCGCAAAGCCTTAATCAACCTGAGTGAAAACATGAAAACACCTCCACCTCAAAAGATTTAGCCATGATGTAAGAACCAATTTAACTCCACTTATACTCATGCTTCACTATTTCAAGTTTAGCATGATACTACTTTACTTTGTCCTCACTAGTGGTGGCTGGCCAATAGAGGGGGTTAGGGCGCTGCCCTACCGACTCAATTACCTTGATTAAGGCATAAAAAAACAAATAAAAACGTATTTATAAATGTTAAATATTTTGAAATATATTAATATATTTTTTTTAGATGTGCAAGATAAATATTAAATCTCTAATGACAAGTAAAGCTGTTTCATTCATCGTGGGATTGGTAATGTATTTCCGCCCTGGGGCGCAAAAAACTTCAGCTACAGACTCTCGTTAAAAGTTGTACAAGAGCAGTAGCTCCTCTGCAATGCAAAAGGATTTGAGAGCTCGGGACGCAGTCCGAGCAGACAGGAACTGTCATCACGGTAGTAGTGCGGCTAACTGACAGGTCAAGTCCCTGAGGGTGAAGCAATACAAGAGAGAAAGAGAAAGAGAGGGAGAGTGTGAGAAATGGCGCAAGAAAAATTTAATTCAGTGAAGTCCCTTAAAGCAAACTTACCAAGGGAAGCTGGAGGATAAACCGTTTGGACCTGATTAGCCGAATGTCAAAATTAATCAGCAGTCTAAAGACAGATGAAGACGGTAGAGGCGGTCGTTTTCCAGGACCTGGTTTAGATACAATGCTTGGCTAACTGCCTGCAACAAGGCTAATGCTTTAATCTTTATGCTGAACTAGGGTGACCAAACGTCCCTATTTCCCGGGACATATCCGTATTTCAT
>NW_015150818.1:777533-781317 GCF_000732505.1 Cyprinodon variegatus
TTAAAAATATGTATTTAAACTACTTTTTACCCACTTATCAAAGCAAATATAGCAAAGCTGCTCTCTGCCGTTGAACACAGGAGCAGCAGAAGAATCCGACTAATCTGGACAGACTTTACTGTACATGCTTCAGGGGCATCAAAGCTGCTCTTGAAGCACGTCTAACCTTAATGTGTACAAGCATCGATGCCGATACCATCTGTTTGAAATTGATGTCTGTGTGTAAATAATTGCAAGACTGCATACTACTTGGATATAAAATAATTGCCATCATGGCTTTGTCAAGCTGCTACCTACCTTTGTTAAGCAGGAAAAAGACTAATACAAAGTGAATCCAGTAGAACTTTGTATTGCATACCTGGATCGGGTGACAATAGTTGAATACACTTTTGGCTCTCAAAATGGTATCGGTGCTCTATTTGTTGGTACTCGCCGATACCGATACCACCAATTTACTGTAGTATTGGTATCGGTGCAACACTAATTATTAGCTAATAAAGGTAATAATGTTTCAACCCGTGGTCTCTTGTGGTTATTTATGTCGTGAACAATTAACAGCTGGTCCAGGAGTCCATCCTTGATCAGTAGACTAAAGAACCTTGGTGAATAATTGGTTACCGTTATAATCCTTTAACTACTAATAATAATTGGGTTTACCCTTGATTTGAATGGCCTATTAATCAGCTATAACCACCAGTTCTAGTTCTTTAATATATTAACTTCTGGTTAAAGTCCACAACAGTAAGTATGAATCGTCTTCTTTTCTAAACCAACCTCTATCTAGTTAAAGAAATTGGCACAAAAAAAAACAAACAAAAAAAACTATGTCTTACTAAGGTGATGTATTCAACAAAATACACCTTTTCCCATCATTTTCTCAGAAGTTTCATGACCCACTAATACGTTCACAGGAACTTCAATATTGTTGGTATCACTGTTGCTCATAACCTCAAAAAGTAAAAACTTACGAAAGAGTCATAGAGGTCCCATCCACCCACTTCCAAGAACCTTCAGTTTCATTGTCGATCAAACCAATCCAAGCTGCTTCATTAGCAAAACTGGAAATAAAGTCCTGTCAAATATCAGCATACAAAAGTTGTATTAGTGGATAGTAGGTAGAAGATGGTCATACCATGTTAATGTGCATGAACCATACACTACTGAATATACGGATCACTGGTATTCTCTACTGCAGATCTATCTATCTAGTTGTGTACGTTCATGGTTTGCATCTGCATTTAAGCTGTGGGAGGAAGCTTAGAGTATCCAAAGAAATCTCTCACATCAATGTGGATTCAAACCCAAAAGAAGACTGAGACAATAGGATTGTTTTACTACAAGATGGCTTGGGATCCACGCCACAATGCTAACAACTAGCATCTCGAATACTTAAGTCACTACTGCTGAGTAGCCTAAAGCTCCATGCACTACAGGCATAGTATTATCTGATCAGCAATCCCCTGCTTCACTCACTACTGAATACCCATTCAGGATCCCTGGATTATACATTACAATCACCTAAACACCTACTTGAGAGTTCATTGGCTCCCTCATCATCAAGTCAATCATTTATGCTCCAGAGCTTCTGTTTGTTGTCAAAATATCACATTTAAAGTCTCATGTCTTATCACCCAAATCATAGTGTTGGAAGCAAGAGCCAAAACTCTGCCTTAGGCCTCTGCACAAAAAGGCACAACCATAAGTAATAAGTCATCCACAGCATTAATCTGTTCCAGCAACAGACATCATGATGACCCATAAGGGTAAAGGGCGAATTATTCTTCTGCTTCTGATTATACTTCTGATTATACTTCCCTTCAGGATGCACCCTATATTCATTCTTTATTAGTAAGAGTTGGCAAAGTAAGAAGTAAATTTAGTCAAACCTGTAAACTTGCTATTTTTATCAGGGATATCACAACAATTGTGCATATAGCCTATTTGTGTTTTCTATATTTAGGGTTAATGTGAAACATTTTTAATGAGGCACATAGTGGGAAATTATAGTGGATTTTTTATGTAAAAATGATCACATCACCTGTTCTTCTTTATCATTTATCACCACCAGATCTGCTCCTCTTGTTATGCAATCCTTTCTTCCTTCATCCCAGGAACCGCTCTTTGTAGAGACAAAGTAACAAGTGCAACTGAACTTAGTCCATCCTGTAGGACATGTTTTCGCTAAAGAAAAAAAGAAAGAAAAAAGTTTTTTATTTTTTTTTTTATTTTAACATGTTGCTCTTTTTTGCAAGAAAACAATGGAATATTTATCTTTTGAAATACCATTTTTTGGACTTTCATAAAAAATGTATTAATCTATTTACAAAAGGAGCTATGTTGAAATGTTCTGTCTTCAAAGGCTTCTATCTAAAACTTTGGAGGAAATAAACACAGAGATTGAAATGGGATTATGAAATTTAGGGGTGCAGCACAATGATTTGTCCTTTACATTTTGTTTCCAAAAAAACTAACAAATAATAATAAATTTAAAAAAAAACTGAAGAATTTAAGCTGATCAAAAACCCAAAATATCAATACATTTCATGCAGATTTTACATGATAATTTTTTGTCTTTTTTTAACAAACCTCGAGGCCTGTTCANTTTTGCTCTCTGCTTTTATACAGTACTTCCTCTGTTCAAGGTTTCTTTCAAGTTATTGTTTATCGCAGATTTCTATAAAAAAAAAACTATTATACTATTATACTATACTACTATTGTTTTTTTTAAATCATGCTGACTTTTCTATGAGGGACAAACAATGACAAAATAAATATTAATTTGAAAATGAATAAAGACACATATAAATAAAAAAGATATACATAAAATTGTATAAATTAATAGATGAATGAATAATTTTTTTTTTTTTTAAACAAAAGCCTTGAAATTGAGGATTGCTCCATTTCCCCTCAAATGTTGGTTGAGAAGTAAAAAAAGAGAGAATGCAAACCACTCCAATTCCAGGGGTATAGGAAATCAAGTCCCAGCAAACTATTTCTACTAACATTGTAAAAAGAGTCTCATCACCTCAGTGTTTAATACAGTTCACCCTAAGAATAGAATCGGACACCATGTCGATATTGGTCTCAAAAAACGGATTACAGGATAATAAAGAGAGTATCAGCATGAAGATTTTCTAACATGCTTTCCTTCTCAAATGAAAAAAACAACATAAATATGTTGCCTGGAAGTTAGTAAAGAATTGAAATAAATAAAAAATAAAATCATATTATAAACCTGAATTTATAAAAATTGAACAGCACTATAATCACATTTAAACTTGATAAATAGGGAACAAAAAATATTTTCAGACTGACTTAATTAGTTATGTTTTCCTCCAGACACCTGAGCTGCTTTGATTAGCTCCGATAGCTCAGTGTGAAAAACAGCAGATCCCAGTCAGTTCTCTACCATCCATGCTGTTCCTCTGCTTGGTTAAGCTTGTTTAATTTTTCAATTGGGTCCTCATATAAAAAAATAGATCCCAGCCCCATTTTATTTCACTACCTAAGAAATCAGTCATATCATGGCTGAAAAAATCTCCCAGTCCAGCCATGATTACTATAGTCCACTGCTGAACCATCAGTACAAATTCGACAAATTTCGATCTTTATGTTGTCTGTCTGACTAATGATTTTCAAAAATCTTTTACAACTATGATTATGCTGAATAGAATGTTTTTTTGTTTGTTATGTTTAGTCAACTGAAATTTTATTTAGCCAGCAGGGAATAATTCTGCACTAGTTCGCTTTTTAGTTGGAAGTGCATCATCTAATCAAATAAGAA
>NW_015150818.1:782567-784310 GCF_000732505.1 Cyprinodon variegatus
TTTCCTCCATCGCTTAATGCGGAAAATGCCTGGCTCTTTCAATACTGACAAAAAAAATCTGCAGTAGTAGTTTATATAAGTGAAAGCTGTGGGACAGCCCTTTCTTGGGCTGTAAAACGGGAAGCTCACATGTTAAAGATATCGATGAAAAAAGGGATTCCTGTTTAACACAGTTGTTTTTTTTTTTTTTTTTTTTTTTTTTTACCAATTACTGTGTTCAGTTAGCCTGAATCTGTTTATCTGTTTGCTTCATGTCTTTAGGGAAAACTCAAAAGGGCAGAATTGATTTTCAAAGTTTTATTGGAAAACAATGAGGAATGTGAATTGGATCTACTGCTAATTAACCCGAGAACAGAGCTGTTACCGCAGGTGATTTTGAAAGGGGAAATGAGCTGTAATATTTGCTTATTTCTCTTTTTTCCTTGCTGTTGATGATGAAGCCTGCCTGGGGTGGGGGGACCAAAAGGATCCAATTTCCTGTTGCCGGTGGCCTGCAGCCGATTAAGACTAGATAGTACGCCAGCTTTAAGTTGAGAAGCTACGTTTAGTAGCAGCCAAATCCCTCTGGAG
This sequence comes from Cyprinodon variegatus, assembly GCF_000732505.1. NCBI lineage: Eukaryota > Metazoa > Chordata > Actinopteri > Cyprinodontiformes > Cyprinodontidae > Cyprinodon > Cyprinodon variegatus. The sequence goes on from NW_015150818.1 coordinate 783,138, forward strand.
AGGTCTGTGGTTGCTGGACTGAGTCAGACTGCCTCTCCTTTGATTGAGGAGGAGCTGATTGATTTTCCTGCGATTCAACTCTAGTTGTACACAGTGTTTTGTGATCTCCAGTAAGAGAAAACTTTGCCCAATAAACTTCAAAAGTTTGGACGAAACTGTTTAGCAGTATAGCTCATCTCCCTTTTGTCTTGATGTTTTACACACAGGTTTTATTAAAAAGGTTTTTCCCTGTTTTAGACTCTGATTTGATTCAAATCATAAACACATCCCTCATGTAGGGTGTTTTTTCCCCAAGCCTTAAAAATAGTAATTATCAAACTATTGTTGAAGAAGAGAAGCCTGGACAAATTGGTCCTTCAGAACTACAGCCCCATCTCAAACATCCCACTCATGATTAAGATTATTGAAAATAGTTGGGCATGCCTTAATGGTTGGCGCACGCGATCCATGTATCGAGGCCTTAGTCCTCGACATGAGAGACCTGGGTTCGAATCCAACCTGTCTCCGCATGTCTCTTCCTCTCTCTCATGCCCCCTTTCCTGTCAGCCTACTGTCCATAAAAGCCAGCCACTAGTGCCATAAAAACTCAAAAAACACACAAGAAAAATTCATTTAAAAATTTGTGTTTCAGCTAATACCTTCTTAACAATAACCAGCTGCTTGATGTCTTCCATTCAGGATTCTGTGCCAACAACAGAAGAAGGACTGCACTGATTAAGGTGTAAGAACCACAGTGTTGGTATTATTGCACCTCAGTGCAGCGCTTGATACTGTTGATCACTTGATTTTATTAGAGTGTGTGAAAAACTGGGTCGGCCTTTCTGGTACAACACTGAATTGGTTTAACTCCTACCTGAAGGACAGGGGCTTCTACATATCAGAAAAAGCACATGTGAGGTTTAACAAGCCTCTATTCTGAGGCCCCACCTATTCAACTTGTACGTGCTCCCATTGGATTAGATTATAGCTAACAACCAGATCAGTTACCATAACTATGCAGACGACACACATCTTTACATCACAATGTCACCAGGTGACTATGAACCAATTATGATATAATATGTCATATTCAGGAGATCAGTAAGGACATTCATCGTGTAGCTACGATACATGAAATATTAACAATGAGCAGGTTGTTGGATTTAATATGCTTTTGCTTCATTTTAGGTATGT
>NW_015150818.1:787238-790274 GCF_000732505.1 Cyprinodon variegatus
TCAGACTGCGGTTGTTCCCTGGTGAATGGAGAAGCTTACTGCCACTCAGATTTCCTGCAGTACTTGAAAGGGCTGCAGTGCTGAAGAAACCTTTGCTTGATGTGAAGCTCAAACGACCTCTTGGGGAAAGTGGGTCCAAACTTCCTGTTTGGGACCCCAGCTCAGTTAGAAGCTCAGTACCTCTTGGGGAAGGTGGGTCCAAACTTCCTGTTTTGAACCCCAGCTCAGATAGAAGCTCAGTTGAACCTTCCAGAGAGAGAAGGACCGAACAAATCCAGTTTGCAGGATGACTTCCTACCGAGAGGCAAAGACAAAAACAAAGTTAAGACTCATGTTGACAAAAACTAAGTTTCACTCAGAAAGACTCAGCTTGACTAGAGAATCCAAAACTGGCAAACAAAAACTCAAGTTAGACTCTGCTAAACTAAGCATGGCTAGAGTGCTCAGTATTGGCAAAACAAAGCCTTAGGTTAGACTCTACTAAACTGAGCATGGCTAGAGTGCCCAGTATTGGCAAAACAAAGACTTAGGTTATACTCTGCTAAACTAAACATGGCTAGAGTACCCTGTATTAGCAAACACTCTGGTGTCGAGGTAGTGGCAGTCAGCAGCTTAAGAACACTCCACAGGTAATGAGGCAATGAGCTGCAGGTGTGCAGGGAGACCCAATGAGGATGGGGCACTACCTGTTGGAGGAGGAAAGGAAACACAAAAACAGACCGCACAAACTGGATTCCTGACAGAAACAAGATAGACAATTCAATTTACAGCCTCAGTGAACAGGAGCATTTAAATGTCTTGTGGTAAAATGGTCCGAGAACGGCTGGTTTTGTTAAGCTTGAGCAATACTTCCTAAGAGTTAACCTATACTGCTTGTGCAACACCTTTCTGGAACAGTAATATGTCACACATTATACATCATAAGAACAAACATTTAGTATCTTATACATAATTATTCTGACAAGGCTTAGAAGAGCTTAAATAATTTTGTCAAATGGCCAAAGTTGTCATGATTTGCTCTGATAGCTGGCTTTAATTGCTCATTTCACTCACCTGCCTAGTTTTGCCCAGTTCCTGATCATCTCTGATCTCATCCATTTGTAGGTTCTGCTTTATATTTAATCCAGCCCAGCTCTCAGGGCCAGATCATTGTTTGATTTTCGTTTGTTCTCTGTTTGCCTTCTTTTAGTGTCCTGTGCATCAGTTTTAGATTTATTTCTAAGGTTCATGTCCCTGTTCCAGTGAGGAGTTTATTCTTAAGGCAGTGCCCTCAGGCGGGCTATTTCCCTAACCAGTGGTGAGAGTGTTTCAGCGTTTCCCTAGTGATTCTGTTTTCCTGATTCTGTTCCCTCTCACCCACTGGCCCTGTCTGTCCCTGCCCGATCTGTTCGCCTGAACCACGGTTGGACTCCTGCTGGATTCTGCCTCTCAGGTGCATTTCTGTCTGAACTGGTTGCTCGATGCACGGGACTCTAAACCTGCTATCATGCTTTGATGGATCCCTGGAACCTGGATCTTTCCGTTCCTGAGTGGATCGGAATCCCGGAGTGGACTGTAGACTTCTGGATTCCAGTACTACTCAGTCCTGATCTAAATCCCTGTCCTGGATCGGATTCCTGCCTGCTCACTGGGGTTGTTGCACAGGGAGGCTCTGGATGGCTCAGGGCTTCCTCTTGTCTGCAGTGCATCGCCCTATCCTGCCTATGATTGAGAGGATGGACTGAACTGCTAAATCGGGTAAGTAACTCACTCTGATAATCATCTACTGTTCAGAAGATCGTGATCATTTACCTGTGCTTTAATACTGAGATCCTGATCTCAATATTATGAGATCTTATCTCGTATTTACGAGATAAGATGTCCCTGGATCTAGGAATTTTAGGCAAAAAGCCCACTCTAATCTGACTTGCTGGAAGTCGCACTGTTCCTGCAGGAATAGTGTGACCATATTGTTGGCACAACAATATGATTGATGGGATGGTAATGTTTAAACTTTTGAGGAAGACTTGTTATAAGTAATGATATTCCTCTGGTACTGATGATAAATCATTTTGATTCATGTCTGGGGATGGTGTCATGGTTGGCCCTTGAGGAACAGCAGACTGTAGTTTTAAAGATGTCTGTGTCAGATGCCTGAAAAGGTGCTTGTTGCTTTTTAAACACTGTAATTGCAGGTTATTGGAACCTGGCACAGAATTCTTATTTTCATTCAGAGGTTTTAGTTGTAGGTGTTGCAAAAAACAAAGAACAAAAAAAATCATCAAAACATCTTCTATGCTATCTGTATTTTCCAACTACTTACAGATTTACACTAAAACTCTGCACAAACAGCATAGTGTGGTTCAGTGGAATATGATGTCTGTTCTACTTTGTTTTACTCATATCTGCAAAAAACTAATCTGTATAAAGACTACTTTTCAATCTGTGGTATGTTAAGGTCTATTTTTTTTTTAAGGTAGAGGATTAGGGCCAGCGGTAAAACAAAGTTATGAGTACTTGTAATATTCTTACTTTATCCTGTTTTTTCATGATCTTCATGAAGTTTTTTTTTTTTTGCATTTTACTGCAAGTATGTTGTTTCTGGTATCCCTTTGATTGGATTGAATTTTTTCTGCTTGTACTAGTTGTTGCTGTTCTGGTTCTGCTATCTGGTTCTGGTATTATGATTAGTTTAAAACAACAGCAAACCTTGATAATCCCAATTATTGAAAGTTGAGAGTTCAATTTAAATAGTCAGACTTAGGCCTACTTTCTGTCTGACCTGTACAATTAAGGTATCTCTAAAATAGTGCCTGTCTGGCAACATGAAGTAGAATAGAATAGAAAATAGCTTTATTGTCCCGCAATGGGGACATTTTGGACTGAAACCTTATCTCAATTAATCCATTTACTGGTAAGCAACAACTGAACACATTTGAACTGTATAGAAAATTTTAAACATAATTTGATAACACCTTGAAATCAGTAAAGGCGCTTTCATTAATAATAAGGAAGGGTCTCCACTCCCACTTTTGAAAAGTGGAGACCCTTCCTTAT
>NW_015150818.1:791576-795039 GCF_000732505.1 Cyprinodon variegatus
TCCTGATGTGTTGGTATGCCATTACAACATTACAGCAGTAGCCTTTTGGTTGTATGTGTATGCCCAATCTTGTTGTGTTGTGTTTACTTTTGCCTAGATGATATGTAGCTGTGGTTGTCTTGTCTCCTGTGGTTTTATGTTAATGTAACTTTTTAAGCCGCCTTCTTGGCCAGGACTCCCTGGAAGAAGAGTTACTTTAACTCAATGGGACTTTCCTGGTTAAATAAAGGTTAAATAAAATAAAAAAATTAATAAAGATCCAGTAGTAATTGGGAAAACAATGGACAGTGGGAAGCTGTGTCAATGCTTCAGATAAGAAAATAAATTATTTTGATGCATTTTGCAATTACTTTCCCATTTCCATTCTCCTAAACTAACCTTCTTTTGGCTAAAATGCAAAAAACAAAAGAGGAATTAGAGAATCTTTTTTAGCAGCAGTATATGTGACATTCAGTTGTCATTTAGACATCAGGGATTTTTTTTTATATCTGATGGGAAACCATATGAGTTAAGAACATGAAATAGAAAAGATGATGATGCAAGAAAAAAAAAAAGCGGAAATAAAACTTAAAGGGAAGAACATCCTCAATTGATTAAGCAAATTAAACATTTTATTTTCATCTATGATATAATTTTAAAAAAGTGTAAAATTTATGTAAAAATATATAAACAACTTTATGCAAAGCTATTTACTAACACATGAATAACTTCCTGTTTCCCTTGTATGGCCAGCAGGGGGCCCTCAAGGATGAATAATAGGTTCTTATAGGTTTGAAAGTTAAATATGGAAGGAATATGAAGAAACAGGCAGATAATCTCACTAATAGACTGTAATGAAATCTAAACAGTAATCTAGTCTCCGAAATTGACAAAGAGACTGCACTTCAGACTTATTGCAAATGCAAAGATATTACAATATCTGGCCTAAAGAACAATTATGCATTATTTTTAATCAAACACATAACTAAGCTATATAAATGAAACTGAGGCCTGTACCAGTTGTTTAGGCCAACTCTGACTTTTTCTTTTAATTATATTTTTGCTTCTTGTTTTGAAGTAAGCAGATCAGTCACTAACCCGTAATGGTTTTTAATCACTTATATCCAAAAGTGAAAAAAAATGTATTATAATAAAAACAACTTGTTTTACCAGCCTTTGAGAGACAAACTAAAATGCAGAGATGAACAATGTGAAAGTTTAGCAGATTTAATTTGACAAAAAAAAATGCATGTATTTATAAATTAAAAAAAAACTGCTCAGGTAATCTGTTCCTGTCCTGTTCAGTTGTTCAATTTTATTCTGATATGTATACTTTGGATGATTACCACTTGTTTGTAGACATTTTCTCCTCTTGAGTTTTATCAAACACAAACATCCGTGTTGTCCAATGCATTTTGGATTTGTTTTTTACATCCATCCATATATGAAGGACTAATTTAACATTTGTAACATGAAATAGTGAATACGTGGAAACGTGTTTTTAAAGGCATTTTTGAAAATCATGTTGAAATCCCTATTGACCCTATACTGGATTTTTGTGTCCCCCTTCTATCATGTGAATATGCTTTGCAATGAACATCCATTTGTTGCTCTAGCAGATTAGGGTCATTTGTGAGGTTGAAGGTTGAAGCCTCTAACAGATTTTCCTCCGTGTAGTTCCATTCATCACTGAGCAGAAGGCAAGGAAAACAACGAGGACACAACTTTTTGTTTTCAGTTTTGAGCCAGACTTATTTTTCAGAAAATGGGATGAAAAGCAGAATGTGAGCTGTTCAAGACTTGAAGTATTTTTAAGTGACTAATAATATAAGATTAGATTAAATTCAACATTATTGTGATTACACAGGTACAGATAAAAGGCAATATAACCACTTTATCTTGAAAAATCTCTGTGCTGATGGATTCTTACTACTGTTCTCCAACGAAAATCTGAGGGCTTCATAGAACAGCTGTATTTACACTGCAGGTTAAAATATACGGAAGTGTTTTGCATTCGCCAAATAAAAAAAAAAATTGGACAGCTTATCTCATAACTACGAGATCAGTATCTCATGATTACGAGATCTTTATCTCATAGTTATGAGATACTGATCACGTAATTACAAGATCTTATTTCGTAATTATGAGATCCTATCTATATATTTGGTTATGCTTACTTGAGCCCATAATGTAGAATTTCTCACAAAACTGGTCTTCATGATTACTTATTAAAAATATCTGCATCTGTACCAAGGGCTAACATGATATGCGTTAGAGTTCCGCTCCTGTTTTTCCCTTTCCTCCTTGCTCCCCTGTCTAATTGGTCCTGCAGCTGATTAACCCCGATCATTTCCACCTGGTTATTCAGCTATTTATGTTGCATGCTTGCCTTCTGTCAGCGCCAGGTTATTCAAACAGTTTGGTGAGATTAACTAGCGATCTGTATCTTGTTCTGTTTTCCTGATTGTAACCTGTTTCTGCCCTTTGGATATGGAGTGATTTTTCTGCCATAAAAGCTTTGAACTTTCCCACTGCCTGTCTCGCCTCGAATTATGGATCCAATGTTCTGAGGTCATTACAGAAGTCTCAGCTCTCCTTGCGGATTTAGGATTTTGAGAAGGTATCGATGGAAAGTTCTATGTGACACCACCAAGCCAGCTTTAATGCTTTTCAGACGCATTCATATACAACCATAAAGCAGCCCGTGCTGCTTTATGGTTGTATATGAATGGTTGAATATGAATTGTATATGAAGCTGCCGTGCTCCTACTGGAAAAGTGTGAAGTGAGAGTGGGCTTCTTCACCTAAACAAATTCTAAGGACTTACTTTACAATGATGACAAATTCAAATTATTTCAGTCCACATTAAGGAAACTCTGTATTTTCCAGTGTTGCATACCTAAAAGGAAATAAAAGCAGATTAAATCTAACAACCCACTCATTGTTCACGTTTCATGTAGTGGAGAGATCAGCAATGACTGCCCTTCCAGGTCTCCTAAATATGACATATTATCTCATAATATTGAGATCAGGATCTCATAATTATGACATAAAGATCTCGTAATTATGAGAAAAGATCCCGTAATTACAAGATATTATCTCGTAATTATGAGATAAGCTGTCAGATTTTTTTTTTCCTTTGGTGAATGCAATATGCTTCCGTAAAAATATACAGGTTGACTGTGTCTACTAATTTTATTCCATTAATTATATATTTGATGAATACTTTATATAAACATATATATAGAAAATAAATATATATATATACACTACCGTTCAAAAGTTTGGGGTCACATTGAAATGTCCTTATTTTTGAAGGAAAAGCACTGTACTTTTCAATGAAGATAACTTTAAACTAGTCTTAACTTTAAAGATATACACTCTATACATTGCTACAGTAATGTGGTAAATGACTATTCTAGCTGCAAATGTGTATAGACGCCCATTTCCAGCAACTATCACTCCAGTGTTCTAATGGTACAAT
>NW_015150818.1:795960-799173 GCF_000732505.1 Cyprinodon variegatus
AACTATTTAGAGCAGAAGTAGGCAGCTGGTATTCTATCGGTAATGGAGTGGCCAGCGCAGTCACCAGATCTGAACCCCATTGAGGTGTTGTGGGAGCAGCTTGACCGTATGGTACGCAAGAAGTGCCCATCCAACCAATCCAACTTGTGGGAGCTTCTTCTGGAAGCGTGGGGTGCAATTTCTCCAGATTACCTCAACAAATTAACAGCTAGAACGCCAAAGGTCTGCAATGCTGTAATTGCTGCAAATGGAGGATTCTTTGACGAAAGCAAAGTTTGATGTGAAAAAAAAAAAATCTTATTTCAAATACAAATCATTATTTCTAACCTTGTCAATGTCTTGACTGTATTTTCTATTCATTTCACAACGTATAGTGGTGAATAAGTGTGACTTTTAAGGAAAACACAAAATTGTTTGGATGACCCCAAACTTTTGAACGGTAGTGTATCTTATAGTTTTTCTCCGTTGATTTTGCACCTTTCTTGAAACAGAAATGACATTCCCAGACTAATATCGAAGGCAGCGAACATTAAAGATGTGGAAAAAAAAAAATTTTATTTACAGGCCACTCACAAATATTGTTTTTTTTTTTCACAAGCAGCCTATGCTGTTGGAATTTCCCTTCATATTGGTTAAATAAAATGTGTTTCAATTTCCTTCGAATGTGTGATAAGTTGTCAAATCCTGCCTTTAACCCCTATAGATAAATTAACTAGTTTTTTATACTTATATGCTGTTGAATAGACAAAAGACATGAGAACAGTAACCATATCAACAGAGAACTGGGCTTAGATGAGGGAGCCAGACAGGAGGTCAGATATGAAAAGAGTAAAACAGTATGGCAGAATTAAAAATAACAAGGACACTGTCTGGAGGGACTAATCTCACATACATCTGGTCACTTTAACCACTCTGTTACTTTCTATTCTACAGTTTTGCATTGTTGGTTATTTCAGCTTTTAACTTAATGTTCTCCTGTTTTTTTCTCTTCATAGTAGCTAAACCTGGCCTGGTTCTCTGTTCGGCTGTGACATCGTCCTGAAAAGAGGCATCAGCTGGGCCATTGCTGTCAACAACTTTATGTTATGGATGATGGAGTTGGCTCTGTTCCTTAGGGTTTAGTCCTGTCTCTTTCTTGGTTAACTGTTTCTTTCCTAAACAAAGCCACCTATGGAGCAGGTCTGCCATTAACTCTGTTAACATAGAATGTATTACTGTACTTTTATTTCCGTAGTAATGTGTTTTTATGTGTGTGCATGTTCTGTCTTCTCAAGCCCCTAGTCAGTTGGGCTGATGGTTGTTCACACCTGGTTCTTCAGAACTCCAACAAGAGTTCGAAGTTTGTACATGTTTATCCAGAAGGAATTCATTCTGCAAGTGTTGGGATCCGGAGGCTTGCCCACCAGAGGGCGCCAAGGATCCCTTCCGGAGGGCTTGTGCTCACCTGTGACACCTGTTTTCCATCTGCTCATCAAGAGGTCCCTACTTAAGGAGGTGGAGAGCTTCACTCCAGCGCCAGAGTGTTTGCCAGTTATGGTTAGCAAGCCTGAGCAAACCTGCCTGTCTGAATCTCTGACTCCCTGAAAACCTGAACCTGATCTGTTTTGTCATTATCTGGTTCCCAGGTTGTACCTGCCTGAAACCAGAAACCCTGAAGAGTTCCTCTGTTGGAAATCTGTCTGTCTTATCTCTGAAGAACTCTGGATAATCAAACCAGTCAAAGACCTGCCTGCCTGCTCTCTGAAGAATCTGGAAGGGAAACTCAAACCTGTGATCTGCAAACCTAGCTCTGCCTCCACCAAGCCCTTAGCCTGCCGCCTGCCTCTGGACCCTCCTGGTTCCCCCCCTCTGCCGCTCTGCTCAAACTCCAGAACAGGTACAGACCTGCACCTTCACATCCTGCAAATTACCTGGACATCAACTAACTCCTCTGTCCCCCTCTGCAGTGAACCCAGTCGTGACCTGTCCAGGATCTGATAACCCCCTGATCTGTTTTATTGTTCTAACTCTAAATAAACCTTTGAACTTTTTCCCAGTCTCTTGAGTGTTCTGCATGTGGGTTAGGAACCTGAAACCAAACATGACAGCAAGGTCAATGACTCAATGTTATCTGCTGTAAGACTTTTTGGACCACAGGTTGGACTGGAGATGCAACAGTAAAACTGTCTACAGGATGGGACATAGCATACTGTATTCCTAAGGAAGGGGAAGTCCTTAAGGTCTATTAGTCTGCTATTGAAAGTGCAATCTCTTCTGCCATCACCTGTTGGTATAGCAGCATCAAAGCCAGTGACTTTAAAAAAAAGTTGAGAAATAAACACTGTCCTTAGGACTCTTCTAGAACTTCCTGAGATGATTTAGCAAGGTTGTCCATAATTCCCTTCATATAATTTAGGGCATTGTGGCCAACCGTTTACCTTCCATTAATCTGACTTTAGTACAGCAACAGAGCGTCTTCAGTCAGAGGCCTTTTTATCTCCAATGTGACATCGACCACTACTGGAAATCCTGCTGTCTAAAACCATCACCATCAACTGCCTTTTAATAACGTGCTTTCAAATATTTTGGAATTGAACTCAATTAAATTGAAAAGTGTATCAATGAAATAATTGTGGCAGCTTCATGTGTTAGCATTGCAGCAGGATGTTTCTTGCTTTGGATGCTAAACTGGGTTCTTTCTGCATGTAGTTTGCATGTTTTCTTGGGCATGAATAGAATTTCTGCTTCCTTTATCCTTCATTATTTCTAATGCATTGTGAATAAGCACCACTGACCTCTCTACATTTTTATCACAAGAGAGGTTGATTGTCTGGTAGTGTGTCTCTGTGTTGCTGTGTGATTTAGTGGCGAGCTGACCAGTATAGTATTGTTTATGGTTTTTACAGTTAGCTGGGCATTATAGTTTCATTCATCCAATAGCAAAGTATTCTGTGTTAATGACTTGAAAACTATTTGAAAAATAGCCTGTTTATGTGTTTTATTGTTGCATTCGGCAAAAAAATTATTTTGTGAATCCAAGCTGACCTGAAACATGGACATTTAAGTTTATATGCATCTTAAGACAACTTCATCCTATTTAATAATTCTTTATTACCTGCCTTAAGTTTAATAAAGGAGTTTTAGTTTATTTTAAACAAAATTATTTTCTAACTACGTAGTATAGAGAAATATACAGTGGGGCAAAAAAGTATTTAGTCAGCCACCAATAGTGCA
>NW_015150818.1:800588-805209 GCF_000732505.1 Cyprinodon variegatus
GAGGATTGAAATGTTTAGAAAAATTTTACTGGTAGCCTAAAGTGTTTAGCCATGGCAATGCTTGATCAAACATACAAAAGTTAGATCTAGTCCGTATCTCACCTGTATTTGGATTGGTTATTTCTACATGTATATAAAAGTTGTCGATTCATAATTTTCTATTTCTTTGGATGGGTGACTGTAAGATCCTTTAGATATTTACATAACAGAAACATTTTGCATGGTTGTACATCAAATACTATCACAGTTCCAGCACATTTAATATAAAATATCTGTACTTTTCCAGAGTTCTAAGTAGTTATAGTTTCATTGCCATTAATATCTTTCTGGTTTTTATTTGTGATACTTTTATTATTATTACAGTTTAAACGGTAAATTAAAGGACCATACAATTCAATTCAGTTTATTTATATAGCGCCAAATTCACAACACATGTCATCTTAAAGCACTTTACAGATCATACAGTCAAATTAATTCATAGTTTTCTTTCTAAGGAAAACCATATGATTGCATCGACTCATTGACTAAGATGCAATCCCTCACACTAAGCATGCTTGTAGCGACAGTGGAGAGGAAAAACTCCTTTAACAGGAAGAAACCTCCAGCAGTACAAATAAAGTAGTAGAAGAAAGAGTGTTATATGTCTAGTAGTAGAGATGGGAAGCAGAAGCTGTTTACCATATAGTGGGCAAACAAACAAAAAGGGCTGCTTAAGATGTATGTACTGTAAGAATAAGACCTATTAGAGGGGCTGGGTAGATACTGGGTGGGCTAGATACTGAAGTGTGAGGTTAATGAGAGCCTGAAAGATTAATAGCAGAATTTTATGAAATATATAGAATTTAGTAAGGAGCAAACGTTTTTTTTTTTTTTTTTTTTTTTGTGATGTGAGAATTAAAATGTTTAAATTACATTAACAGCAGTTATTTTTTCAGGCACTCCATGGTGGTAGTTTTTTTACAGATCCATTGGAGAGAAGCTGCACATGAAAGGTCGTTCCACTGTAACTGTGCATGAACATGTGCACAGTCTTCCTCACCCCACTCACGGTCTCCATGTCCATTATTAGGCTCACCCTCCATCCAGAACCTGGAATATTTGAATACAATTGAGTCATTCCACAGTGTATCCAACATCTAACTAATCATTACATTGCAAGCAGTCATAACCAAAACCTAAATAGGATTTTGTCATTTGCCCATAATCGTCAGTTTATAATAGAACGGTATAAAATAAAACACAAAGGGGGAAAAAAGGCTCTAGGTCAGTATATCCTAAGCGCATTAAACAATAACTAAACCTGATGTAAAGGTGTGACCCCACCCCCAGACAGATTTATAAAAAGTGTCCACAAATCATGACAGAATGAATATTTTAGTACAAAGATTGTTGTTTATAAAGAAATTGTAGGGGACCAGCCAAGCGCCCATTAAAGAAAGTGGGAAAATTTGGTGGGAAAAATGGCTACTACTGTAAGCTGTTGCAGTGCAACTTTAAGTGAAATATTCTAATGAAATTCACTTTTCATTTGTTGTCTTAATGTCTTAAGTGCATTCCTTATCTGATCCTGTGTCAACATACATATTTCTATCTTCAATGTGATTGAGGAAAGCTTCGTTTCCAATGCGCAACTTCACCCTACATCAAATTCACATCCAGTTCCTGATTGGTTGTCGCAATGCCATTTTACAGAGAAGTTCTGATATTTCAACTCTAGAGAAATTCCAATTGTTGTCCAACAGTTGTGGCTTCGCTCTCACTTTGTTGTATTCGGTCTAATCCACCACCTGGTGCAGCATGTCTTTTGCTTTGTCTCACTCTTAAAATCAACTCAACATAGGTATTACATTATATCAAAGTCATGCCATTCACGCTCAGTTCAATTGTACCGCAATAAAGCAGCACAAGCAAAGTTTTGATACATACAAATGGTAAATGGCATGTACTTATATAGCGCCTTTATTCAAGTTAGGAGACTTGACCAAAGCGCTTTACACTAAATTCATTCACCCATTCACGCACACACTGATGGTGGGAAGCTACATTGTAGCCAGAGCTGCCCTGGGGCTCACTGACAGAAGCGGGGCTGCCGTACACTGGCGCCACCGGGCCCCCTGACCACCATCAATCGACAATGCAGGTGAAGTGTCTTGCCCAAGGACACAATGACACTGAAAGTCAGAGTCTGGGCTTGAACCGTCAACCCTTCGATTTCAGGGCAAACTCCTACATCCAACGCCACTGTCGCCCCTATACATTGCAGAATGAGATAATTTGACATAAATAAGAAAAGAAAATGAAAAGGTAACATTGAAATAGCACCCATAGGCCCAGTTTATCTAAAAAAAAAAGTTAATTTTTGAGTTACGCTTTAAGTTTGTTTGTTTTTTTTCATTGTGGTTTAAAATATTTTTAATGTACAGTTATATTGATATGGAAATTAATGTTTGGCTAATTTTCACTGTTTGACTGCTCATCTTTACAGCTACTCCGTATTAGCTGTTAATAACATCCTGGTGAATGAAAAGACTTTTTATTTTTTTTGTTTAGAAGCATGATTGCTATACTTGTTTCTAAACTGAACTAATACAAAAAACTTTTCCATCAGTTTTGAAGAAGTAACCTTACACAGTAACACACTAAATATTGTTTGTGTCACTGTTGTGAGTAACATCAAAAAGTTAACACTTACGAAAGTTTCATAGAGGTTCCATCCACCCACTTCCAAGAACCCTCGGTTTCTTGGTCATTCAAACCAATCCAAGTGTTTTCCTTTGCAGAACGGGAAATAAAGTCCTGTTAAATATAAACATACAAAGTTATTTTGGTTCGTAGTAGAACTTGGTCGTACCATGTTGATATAGATGAAGAGTGTGAAATTGCAGATCTATTTCCTACGTCTTCTTTTGAAAACCTCAGCTCAAGGTGACACAGACAGTTGCCAAAGCAAAAGGAGGGTGCAATGAGGAAGGGTAGTCCCAGCAAAAACATTAATCAATATGTCTGGGCCCTTAGGATCCTGCAGCCAAACTGAAACCATAAATATGTAACTTGGAACCAAGCAAAGCTTAATATGATGAACAAGTCCCTCAAGGTCCCACTGATCAGTAGCCCAAAGCTCCATGCACAGAATAATCTGGTCAGCAATCCCTTGCTTAACCCACTACTGAATGGATCCCTGGAGCTCCTTGGTACCTCAGCACAGAGTCAACTCATCCTTATGCTCCCACAGCTTCTGTTTATAATAAAGACGCCAGATTTAAAGTCACTAGATCTACAGAGTTGTAAGCGGTCTTCTGCCAAGGCGTTGGGTTCAAGGAGATAGAAGACATCATAAATAAGTAAGCAGATATGCTAGGGGTAGCTGTTGACCAGCTTCATGAAAGTTTTAATAAATTTGTTGCAGCCAGGGAAGTTGTTCTTAGGTCAAAATGTCAGTTAGTAAGGGCAACATTGCCTCCAGTCATGTTTATGAGCATAATAGGAAAATCCAGGAAAATAGGGAAATAAAAAACAGCTGATCAGTCATGTGATTAAAAGTTTGTCTGAGCTGATTCTATCAGGCTCAGAACAGTAAGATGCAGTATTCAAAGTGGAGAAAAAGTTAGAGTTCTCAGTTCATCAGTGTCTAAGGTAGAAATCTCCACAGGAGCAGACCACAAGTTAGTGACCAAGTTCTGGTGGTGCCAACGTGGCGCGGCGGTCGCTGCACAGTGAGTCCCAGACGCTGATGTATTTCTGGTCGGAGGACAGGCAGGAGATCAGAACCAAGCAGACGGATGTACCTCGGTTCAAGGACCGTTGAGCCGAGGTGCCATCTTCCTGCTTTCCACCCTCAGGGGCAGGTCCTTGATAGAGAGCCAAACCCTCTGACCCTCCTGGCATTCAGGTGCCAGGATCCTCCAGCAGTTAACAGCCATAACTTTGCATCTTAAAACAGACAACTAGGCTGACTGAACCTTCAAATCTTTTTCCTGGATGGTGGAAACGTGGTGGCTGAAAACCAAAAACAACATAAAACGGAGAGAGCCCAGGGGTGCTAGAAGGAGCCAAAAAAAAGGCAGAAAACCTCTCAGTCAAGAATCTCTCCTTAGCGGGCAGGAGTTTGGGCAGCGGAACCAGATTGGCCATCTTAGTAAACCTGTTGATGATTGTCCGAATAACAGTGTTACATTCAAAGCTGGGTAAACCGGTGATCAAATCCATAGCAATATTGGACCAGGGTCACAACGGAATGGGTATAGGTCAAAATAAGCCAGAAGGGGGTCTTCTGGATATTTTAGCCTGATTGCAAGCTGCCACAAACTCCCGTACATCTGCAGACAGAGAAGGCCACCAGTATAGTGCTCAAATAACACCGATAGTTCTACTGTATTTATACTAGGATTACCAAACAAACGGGACCCATGGTAGAACTCTAATACCCTCATTATCAGAAAGTATAGAACAAATGATTTTTAGGGCAGGCTTCCCGGGGCTGGTGGTTGCAGGGAGCCCCCCTTACCTTCCTTCTCTAAGTCAACCATAGTGATGGCACACCTCACAGACTTAGGTAAAAAATACTCCTCTGGACCACTAGAACTCTCCTTGTCTGCCTTAAATAACCAGGACAGTGCATCCA
>NW_015150818.1:807159-809691 GCF_000732505.1 Cyprinodon variegatus
GAGTAGGAACGATACATGCTTTCACGTAAGAGTCTCCAAAAGCCGCCAGTGACACCGTAAAAAGTCGCCAGATTTGTCGCTAGTCACTTTTTGGAAAAATAGTCGCTGGAGGGGTCTGAAAAGTCGCTAAATATAGCGACAAAGTCGCTGAGTTGGCAACACTGCACCTGCGGCGTTGGCTCGCTCTGACGTATTTTTTTTTCTTCCCCCGTTTCAGTCAAGTGGCAGTGATGACGACAGCGGCGGATGACGCATTAATCGTGCGACACAACTAATCGATGAAGAAATTTGTTGCCAACGCTTTTAAAAGTTGATTTTTATCGATTCGTTGTTGCAGCCCTAGCGGAATGTGTATGACGTCATCTGCGCGCGCCGGCTACCATTCATTCATCTTGTCCGCTGAACTGCTACTAGTTTTACTCACATAACTAGAAGATGTCTAGTGCTACTACCACAGATGATCTCGCTCTCGAACTGGAATTGAACGATTCAGATTAGCTAGCCGAATGAATATAAGGGGTAGAGCGTAGCCGCCTGTGGCCCGGGCTGCCTGTCAAAACTCCAGTCTGGTGCGCGGATGACGTCATACACACTCCGCTTTGTTTAGAAAAAAATATAACCGCAGATGTCTGGGTGACAGTGATTCGCCTACATGTTATGAATGCTGGCATTCCATAAAAAAAGGAATATCTTCGGAACAGCTCCAAATGAGACAAAACTAATATGGGTGAGTAGAACATGATGTAATAAAGTAAAATCAAGGGGCCAATGTGAAAAAAAACGGTGTTCTCCTTTAAGGTATTCCATAGTCCTGTGGTCAGTCAAAACCAAGAATGGAACATTAGAACCCCTCCAATTAATGTCTCCATTCTTCCAGGGCTAGCTTTGCCCCTAACAGTTTCCAATTCCCCACATCATACTTCCTCCCTCTGCTAGTAAATCCTTCGGAAAAAAAACGCACAGGGATGTATGTTGCCAGCATTTGCCTTGAATTCTGTCTTCCATTCATCTCCCTCTCAAAGGCAAACCAGATGGTACTTGTTGTGGAGATCCTGTTTAGTGAACACTTTAGCTCCCTGAATCTGGTTGAAAGCAGAGTTATTCAGAGGAATCAGGTAATGATTCTTCATCGTTATTTCACTAAGTCCCCTATAATCAATGCAGGGTCTGAGTGAGCTGTCCTTTTTCTCCACAAAAAAGAACTCAGCACCTGCTTGAGAGGAAGAAGGGCAAATAAGCTCTGCCTTAAGAGATTCTGAAATGTATTTCTGCATGGCCTGGTATTCAGGGGACAATAAGTATAGCCTCCCTCTAGGGGGCGCAGTCTCAGGCAATAAGTCAATCCCACAATCATACGGCAGGTGCAGAGGCAGTCCAGTGGCCCTGCACTTATTGAACACCTCTTGCTCTGGTTCGTGTAAACACGTTTGTAAACACAACGTGAAACCCAGAAAAATAGGGACCTGAGGTGAATCAATTATCATAAGAGATAATTTTTTTCCAGTGGTTACCTCCTTCCACAAGCTCAATCTGAGTCCAGAGGTAGTGAATGGTTCCAGCCAGCTGGCTACCAACATGGCGCATTTGTCTCTGCAGAGCAAGACCCAGACACTGATATATTGGAGGTTGGAGCATAGGCAGGAGATCAGAACCAAGCAGATGGATGTAGGCAGGATAATCCTGAGAGCGAAGCCGTGAAGTGGTAGGTTGTCAGAGGTAAAAGGTCAGAGATTAATTGAGGCACCGAAGGAGAATCCAGGACGGAGACAGGTAACAGTTCTTGGTTCTGGACATGGTGGGGCTGACAGGCTGGACCAGGTCAAGCAGACTCATTGGTCAGGAAATGGTTCAAGTCCGTACACAAGCAGGCAGAGATCAGGCAGGAGTCAGAAAACAGGTTGAGCAAACAGGTAAGATGGGAACAGGCAAGTTCACATCTAAAAATTTTTTTTTAGATAAATGTTTAAAAATAAGTGAATCACCATGTTTGCCTTATCAGTATTTTATATCCATGCAGGCTGCCTGTGTGATTAGTAGGGGTGTAAATAATAATCGTTTTGTATCGATGCATCGATCCAAAAGCCGACGATCCGATGCATCGACACGTCCGCAAGATAATCGATTCATGTTTTTTTTTTCCTCCGGTCTATTTTTATCCATTTGCTCCTGGACGTAATTCTCCCTCCCGTGCTGCGGTGCCGCTAAACCTATTGTGCCCTCCTACTGCGCTTCCTGGTTATACTCTTACAGCAGTTTGTTGCAGTAAGCTTGACACAGACATTTTTAAATTATGCTCAGTATTGAAGCGTGGTCTGAGCTACACACTGTGGGTCTAGATACGGCCGAGGCGATGAGGAAGTGGGGGCGAGTTTAGTCCGACGACGAAGGGACATGAGGGCAAAAAGAGCAGAGATCCAGGTGGAAAAAGGATCCCAGCGTTCCTGCGCACCTCGCTCTTCTAGCGGGTCAATCTTCACGAGTTGTTTTCTGCAATTTTGGTCATGAAACCTAAACAAGCCGGCCTCCTGTCTG
>NW_015150818.1:810282-823017 GCF_000732505.1 Cyprinodon variegatus
AAAAAAAAAAAAAATAATAATAATAAAGAAAAAATGTAACCAATTAATCGATTAATCGAATTGAATCGAATCGAATCGTGGTGTATTCTTGAGAATCGAAAATAATCGAATCGTTGGGTCAGGAAATCGATACTGAATCGAATTGCCATGATGGATGTGATTTACACCCCTAGTGATACCTGCCGTAATACCAAAAAACTGCTCCTGATTAAGTTATGTTTATTTTAATAGCGGCCACACTAACTGTTACAAATCAGCTGTTCAAAGAGACAGCTTACAAAATGAACTGCTGACTTGTTAAGTGAGAGAATAGGTGTCATCCATGTGGATGGACTCAGAAATAAGGAATAGTTCAATCACAATCCATAATTGTCTCCAACTAGTCTGTGGGCCAGCGTTGAGTTATTTCATAATCCTTCCTCCCTGAGATCAAATAGCAGAAATTAGATGACATTGAGTTATTACTACAAAGGAATTTTTGGGTAAACTAAATAGAACGGTCTTACATGTCAGTAGCCCCATTTACACTACCCTTTTGAAACCATGCTGAGATCGGTCTGGGCTTGGTAACCGAGAAAACTGTTCAGTGTAAATGGCTGAACTGAACAGGAAGCGCCAGACACAACCGAACCATGCTCACATGGTAGTTAATCAGTTCTGGCTCGGTTCTGAGATAACAAAGTGCGCATGAGAGGACCTCATCATCTCCTTACAGTCAGCCTCTCTAATAATGAAACTTCAGACATTATAAAAATACAAGCTTCCCTACCTTGCCACTTGATTTCCAGTGATGATTCTGCTTAGTTGTTCGATAAACCTCAACTCCTGTCATTTCCTGCGTCTGTAAAACCTGTTTAGACTATCATTTGTCGTATTCACTTCTGAAAAGGTGACTGTCAAGTAAATTCACCAAGGCTGCCTTCTTCACCTGACTCTCCGCAAACTTCCTGAATACTACAGGTGCTGCCATGTTGGTTTGCTTGTTTCCCTCTAGAGAGCAGTAGTACCATAGATTGTCACTAGAAGGCAAGGAACCATGCTAACGTGGTGTGTAAATGGTCGTAAGAAACCAAGCTCGGCACTGTTGACTGATCCAAGCTCGGAACGGATCGGTTTTCAGAGGGTAGTGTAAATGGGGCTGTTGTTTCTGGTCTGCATTAAAAGAAAGGGCAAGTATACCTAATTCTCCAGGGACCACTACATTACTGGCTAAAGCATTTATATTTAGAGGGGTGCCAATGATCTTTTCTTTACTAGAATCAATCAAGGGAAAATGCATATTCCACAGAGCTATGGCTCTGAGTGAGTTTCTAAATCTATGATTATTCTTATTCTCTTCTATTACTCTTAAAGTAATCTTAAAGGTTCATAAAAGGTTGTTAGATAAGACAGGGTTGTGAGGAGATACTCTTATTTCTTCACAGCCAATGCCATCTGTCAGCACAAGGTCAAAGTATGAAGATAAGAATTTTTGGGATCATTTTGAATAAAGCCCCCTAAGTCTAAGCATTTAAGGCTGCATTTATTGCATTATCCTCAATGTCATGATGAATGTTAAAATCTCCCACTATAATAAACGTTTGAGTATTTAAGACTACATCACATACGAACAAAAAAATTGACCTAAACATTCAGAGCAAAGATCTGGTGGACAATACAAAGTTACAAAAAAAATAGGTTATTTGTTTACTGTTTTGATGATGGAAAACTAAACGTCAATGTTCAAAAGAATTGGCTTTGAGGGCTGCTCAGTTGCGTATTGGGTAGCACTGCTGCCTGGCAGCAAGAATGTTCGATTGCCGGCCGGGGTCTTTATGCATAGAGTTTGCATGTTCTCCCTGAGCATTCATGGGTTCACCCTGGTCACACCGGCTTCCTCCCACAGTCCAAAAGCATGACTGTTAGGTTAATTGGCTTCTCTAAATTCTCCTTAGGTTTGAGTGTGTGCCTGAATGGTTGTTTGTCCTATTTGTCTTTTTTACCTCATTTACACTACCATTGAAAAACCAATTAATGCCGAGACCGGTCCGAGCTCGGATCAGTTAACCAGGTCGAGCTCGGTTCTGACGACCGTTTACACATCACGCTATCTCGGTTCTTTGACTCCTCGCCTCCTAGTGACAATCTGCGGTATTACTGCAAGTATTGAAGGAGGAAATCAAGCAGTTGGTGGCAGTAATGCACCAAAAGTTGTTTGCCAACCGCCATAAAACACAAGAGGAAGAAGGCGAAGAAGGAGGCAATCAAGCTAATCAAAATGGCGGCGCCTGTCACATTCAGAAAGTTATGCTTGATTATTATTGCTGTACTTCGGTGTTATTTTTTAAAATGCCATTATTTAAAATGTTGCGTGGAGAAGGTTTTGATTGTTGTTTTTGTTTATAGTTGTTCTTCTTCTTCTATATTGTGTTGGTTGGCAAGCAACTTCCGGAGGGGCATTACCGCCAACTACTGGAATGGAGTGTGAATTGGGATGTGCAGCCAGACGGAGATGACGCGTTCAGCTCATGCACTCTTGTTATCAGAGAACCGAGCCAGGGAAAAACCTAGCCGAGCCCACCTCTGGAACTGGCCTGCAGTTAGCTCGATTCGGTTGTGTCTAGGTTGGTTCAGTTCAGTTTGCATTCCATTTACACACAATAAGTTATGTCAGTTACTGAGCCCGGACCGGTCTCGGCACGGTTTTTCAAGGGTAGTGTAAATGGGGTATTTGTTGCCCTGCAATGAATTGAGCAACCTTTCCAGGGTGTACCCCACCTCTCGTTGACAGCTGAAGATAGTCACCAGCACCCCTTGCACCTGGGATAAAAGTGTGATGGAAACTGGATGGATGGAATTGGCTTTGGACTAATCAAAAAATAAGATTGTTGCTAGGAATACGTACCCCTCTTTGCACAGGGTGCTTTACTACGGTTTGTGAAAGAGTTAGGCCTAGTATGTTTTCAATTTTACAACCTCTTGGCTGCTGTTCTTTGCCAAAAATGGTCTCTGACCATCCAACAGAACTTAATCATTGGTCTTCATGATCCTTTGGGGCTACTTTCAAGAATATTTTTACCAGTCCACCCCTCTCCCTTGATTTATTTCACAGCCCCTTTATCAGCCTCAGCTAGATCCAGACTTAAAGAGCCTTCTTACAAAATTACACTAAATTGCTTTCTGAAGAGATGTGTCTGGCCTCTTAGCTACCCTCCATTGTTTCTTTATTATTCATAGTTAAACAAGAATATAATTTAGTCAAACTTGTAGTGTAGTTGTCAATTTCATCAGAAACAGGTCAATACAATGATGCCTGTATTTGTATTTTCATTATTTCAGTTTTGTGTGATAAACTATAAATAAGGTACATAAGGGGTAAACTATTGTGGATTATTGATGTTAAAATTAATACAGCACCTGTTCATCTTTATCGTTTATCACCACCAGATCTGCTCCTCTTGATATGCAATCCTGTCTTCCTTCATCCCACGAACCCTTATTTGTAGAGTGGAAGTAACAGGAGCAGCTGAAATATGTCCATCCTGTAGGACATGTTTTCTCTAAAGAAAAAATATATATACATATATTTTACATTTTAAGTTATTGTTGCTCTTTTTTTGTAAGAAAATAATGGAATATTTAATACAGTAAGATAACATTAAATACAAAATGTATTCTTCTATTTACAAAGGGAGTAATGTTAATATTTTGTTCTGCCTTCGGATGTTTTTATCCAAACCTTTGGAGGAAATAGGCACAAAGTTGCGCATTTTCCTTTCAAAAAAAAAAAAAAAAAGACAAAGGAACTTAAGCTGACCTGCAACTCTAAATATCTATTCATGGATCTTTTTCAGTATTTGTTGTCTTTTTTGACAAACCTCGAGGCCTGTTCAGCTTTTTCATCATTTCAGTGAGGTTAGCATGCAGCAGGTTTCGTTCTTCAGTCATGGAGTAAAGCTTGCTGTTGCTGTCCTGGAGACGGTCAGTAAGATTGTCATTGATGTTAGAGAGATCAGCTGCCAAGTCCCAAGCTGAAATAAATCAATTACATGTTTTTAAAAAATAACATATATTTTCATGTTGCTAATTCAGGTCATCCTAATGTCTCAGAATTTAAAAATAATTTCACAATGAAAAGGGAATATATAAATATTTTTGAAAGTGACGACATTAATACAATTTTGATGAAAACCGCATGAAAACTACTTGAATTGTGAATAAGGAAGTATTGTTTCTGTAATGTAAACATGCCAGACAGGCTTAGACCGAACATCAGCGAAATCATTTAACATACAGCATATTTAACTATGACCAACGTCTCCAAGACCTTGCAAATCTTTGAGCCACAAAGATTTGTTTATTTATACCATTTTTACCTGGGCTATGCAACCTGTGGCTCTGGAACCGCAAGTGGCTCTTTTGATTTTCTACAGTGTCTCTTAGTAGTGGCTGAAAATGAGCCAACAAATTGTTTTTATATAGTTTATTTACAAATACCATACTTTAGAAGTTTAGCAGATTTTTAAAGAACATTTCAACAATTTTTTCTTATGATTACATAAAAAAATATCTAAATTATGCTTTTAGTCCATATTTTTTGTCATTTGTCATCAGCTTGGAAACCATGTTTAATGTTTTGCATAAAACATGGAGACATCTGCTGCTAAGTCCCAAGCTGAAATAAATCAAAAAGATATTGAAGATAAAACATCTTAATATTTTAGAATTTTAAATTATTTCACACTGAACAGATAATGTATAAATACTTTGAATAGTGAGGGCATTACGATTTTAACTACAGTGGTAGGAAAGTACAGTTTGCTTCAAAATGAGGAAGATTTGTTTCTGTAATCTAAAAAAATGGCAGACAGGCTTAGAGTGAACATTGTACTTTATGACCAGCTTCTTCAAGGCACTGCACACCTTTGAATCACCAAGATTTGTTCTTTTATACCCAGTCAGTCAGTTTGATTATAGAATGGGCTGTTGCCATTTATCTTACAGTGAAAGAGGCTTTACTCTGTTCTTATTTAAGCCGACTAGAACAAGACTCACAGTGGAGATGAAGGACGATGAGTCCAACCAGCAGTAAAACACTCAGGATTCCCAGAAATATAATAACAACCAGCAAGGACCTCTTCTTGGAGCTGCTTGAACCTGAACAAACAAATAAATTAAATTTTATCTGAATGCATTCTGTTCTAAAACGATCATAAAATGCATCATACATTTCTCTGTCCAATCATTCTTACCTTCGGTCTGAGACGTAGGAATTTGGCAAACAGGTTTCCCATGTTCCACATTGGCATACATTTCCTCCATCGCTTAATGCTATTAATTGTCTGGCTCTTTCGATTACTTAACATCAACATCTGCTGTGGTATTTATTCTCACCGAAACCTATGAGACAGCCTTTTCTTGAGGCGTAAAACAGGAAGCAACACATATTAAACATGAGAGTGAGCAAAAGAACTGTCTTCAGTTAATTTGAACTTGTTTTTCTTCTCATTTTTTATTTTGTTTGCTTAATTTACTTATATTACTAGCATTTTTTTCAGTGCTTACAAGCAAAACCTGGAAAGCCTTTTGACTATTATGTACGATTTGTCTTCAGCTTCCTGAATAATTTCTCACATGCAAGATGCTCCTTCTGTTGAAACTGTAAGACACTGTAAGCCTCTTCTTACATTACAAAACAATCTTATTTTTCTAAATGTTTTTCTCAACTACTTACAGATTTACAACAAAAAGATTCCACATACAGCATGTTGTGTTTTGGTGTTATATATATATTATTGCAGGCAAGTTTAACTTGGTTCTACTACAGTTGTTGCTTCATTGGTTTGGCTCATTTCTTTGAACACAAATTACGTTCTAAAAATAGCACAGACAAACCTTCAAACCTCTTACCAATAGTTCACAACACAATTGAACTGAACTGCATTGAATGGAGAAAGAATGTAGAAAGAAAGAAATGTGGAAGGGGTTCACGTGATGCAGCCTCTGCAGGCAGACGTGTGTCAGTGCTCCAGGTAGACCTCAGCAGTTATGGATTTATACTAAAGACTACATTGCTCCAGGATATAGAATTTATTCAGGAAACGGTGAACAAATATTTACTACTCAGACGTGATAAATTGGAACTGAAATTTAGTTGCTTTTGGAAACTTCTGTCAGTTTAAGTGAGAGTCCTCTCACGTGGGGAAGTTGGCAACTGATCAAGATAAACCAACACTGAAATCCCTGATGAAAGCTATCCATGAATCGAAAGAAGAGCTCACTGAGCATGTAAATCAAAAAGTAGATTATATTCAACAATGGCTAAAAAAAATAGAACAGTCATTGTCAACGCTGGCTTAACAGATACAGGGTATGGAAACCAGAATTGGAGCTAATGAAGACAACCTCTTTCTCCTCTTTTAGTATGCACAAGCATGCATACTCAAAATGGAGAAAGAAATAACTTTCCTGAAGGAGAAATCGGACGACTTGGAAAAAGCGGAGCAGGAGATAAAATTTTAAAATTATAAACATTCCAGAAAAGTCTGAAGGTACCAATATGGTTGGTTATTGTCAGGACTCTTTTTGTGTTTGAGTTTCTGTGTTTGTCTCCCTTCATCCACCAGAAGGTGCCTGGTTCTGGTCCGCCTCCTCACATACCTGCTGATGGTTTCCTTGTTAAACGGAGTGTTCTTAAGCTGCTGACTGCCACTACTTCGACGCCAGAGTGTTTGCCAGTTTTGGGTTCTCTAGCCAAGCTGAGTTTTGCTGAGTCAAACTGAGTTTTTGTCAACCTGAGTTTAACTTTGTTTTTGTCTTTGCCTCTCGGCAGGAAGTCATCCTGCAAACTGGATTTCTCGGACCTTCACTCCCTGGAAGGATCAACTGAGCTTCAAACTGAGCCAGGGAGAAAGGGATATTCTCCACAACGACCCGTTCATGTACCGCAGGAAATCTGAGTGGCAGTCAGTTTCTCCATTCACCAACTATCAACCGCATTCTGGGTAAACCCTGTTCCGCCCTCCACCAAATCAGACAAACACTGGAACCACGGCACAAAGACAGGAGTCCAGGATTCAACAACTTCTCTGGCAACGTGAGTCGGCAACCAAATCCTCTTCCCCGAAGTTTACGAGTCAAATTCCCCACTGAGCCTGAACTAACTGCTGTGTCTTCCCCTCACTTTACAGTTCCGGTTGAGCAGTGTTCAGAGCAACTCTTCTCCCTCTGCTAAACTTCTTCAATAAAACCTGTTAAACCTTTTCCCTGGTCTCTCTTTTCGGTTTTCTGCATTTGGGTCTGAACTTTGTAACATCATGACAGTTATGTGGAACGACTAATCCCGCAGCTTGTTGGGGAAGAACACCTTCCAACCCTGGCTATCATCGAGAGGGCCCACCGCCTTGGAGAGCATCGGAGCGGACCAAGCCTATTCTGGTGAATTTTCTGAACTTCAGGGACAAAGATAAAGTTCTCCTTCTAGCCAGGGAAAAAGGGGGGTACAGTTGGATAATTATCGAGTCTGATTTTACCCAGATTACAGTATCGAGGTGCAGCGTAAAATGCTTGCTTTCAACAAGGTGAAGAAAAAGCTAAGGGAAAAAAAATATTGAAAATGCCGGCCTGCTACCCTGCTAAACTGAGGATCCGACACGGAGGTGGATTTAAACTGTTTTCATCCCCATCTGAGGTGGAGACCTTCCTGTCAACTGTTTGGGATGAGTGATAGTTCATTTCCTTTGCAAGGTGACCGCTCACCAGGACTGTTAAAGGTAAAACAATGTTACATAAGATAATCCATAATTTCTGACAATTCCAAAAATGTTAAACCAACTCGTGTAATATTGGGCGCATCTATGCCTGATAACACCACAAGTGTGCTGAGTAGATTTTGTTCAATATAGTTAATATTGTTCTCGACTGTTTTCTGTTGGAGCAATCATATCTTTTTTTTTTTTTTACAAAAAATTTTCTCCTCTGAGGTTACTACAAATGTTTAGAAGCGGAGTTTATCCCACAAGTTGTTATTTGTGTTATTGTTTTCTGAGGGTTAAAATGTGGGTTTTCTTTTTTTAGGTATCTATTTTTATTGGGATTTATGGGACAGTCTCTTCATGGGGTTCGTTCTGTGAATATTGAAAACTATAACTTCATAGCAAAGGGTCAGAAATCTCTTTATTTTGTTCAAGTTATATACATCTCATGTCACCTAACCAGAATATTTTTACATACTACTTAAAATGAATAAGACAGGATTACTAAACTGTGTTTCATTGGATGTTATAGGGATTAACAACCCCATTAAAAGGAAGAAAGTTCTAACATACATTAAGAAACAAAGCACAGACATTGCCTTTATTCAGGAGACCCATCTCACAGATATAGAACATTTAAAGCTGCGCAGGGATTGGCTTGATCATGTCTTTTTTTTCTTCATTTTCATCTAAAGCAAGAGGTGTGGCCCGGGTTATCAATAAAAACCTCAGATTTCGGTTAAATTATTTAGAAAATGACAGATCTGGCAGAGTACTTTTGGTAGATTGTGTAATAAATACAAGTAGGGTAATACTTGTATCCTTGTACAGCCCAAACCTGGATAGTCTAGCATTTTTTTATGATTTAATTNTAGCAAAGGGTCAGAAATCTCTTTATTTTGTTCAAGTTATATACATCTCATGTCACCTAACCAGAATATTTTTACATACTACTTAAAATGAATAAGACAGGACTACTAAACTGTATTTCATTGGATGTTATAGGGATTAACAACCCCATTAAAAGGAAGAAAGTTCTAACATACATTAAGAAACAAAGCACAGACATTGCCTTTATTCAGGAGACCCATCTCACAGATATAGAACATTTAAAGCTGCGCAGGGATTGGCTTGATCATGTCTTTTTTTTCTTCATTTTCATCTAAAGCAAGAGGTGTGGCCCGGGTTATCAATAAAAACCTCAGATTTCGGTTAAATTATTTAGAAAATGACAGATCTGGCAGAGTACTTTTGGTAGATTGTGTAATAAATACAAGCAGGGTAATACTTGTATCCTTGTACAGCCCAAACCTGGATAGTCTAGCATTTTTTTATGATTTAATTCTAAAACTGGCAGCAATTGAAGCCCCATGTATATTGGACGGCGACTATAACCTGTTTCTTAATCTATCAATGGATCGCTCTTCTCCTAAACTAGTTACACTCTCCAGATCTGCTGTGGCTCTGGCCCAGGGCATGAAAGAATTAGGATTGGGGGACGTATGGCATTTACGTAATCCAACCAGCAAAGACTATTCATTTTATTCCAATATCCACAACACTTAAGAATTGACATGTTTTTGACTTTTGCAACAAATTAAAAGCAGCTCTTATTTAGCAGCTACGATTTCAGGCCATAATCCCATACAAATGCAATTAGAATTTCATCAAACTGCTTCCTCTGCTCCTAGATGGCGATTAAGAGAATATCTCCTTAGAGACCCTGAATTTGTCACTTTTATGAATAACAGAATCGATACTTATCTGGACGTAAACTGAAATACTTCTTCAGATTCAAATATATGGGAAGCGCTCAAAGCTTATATGACGGGGCACATTAGTTCATATGTTTCATATAAAAACAAACAAAAAAAGGAACAGCTTTCTCAATTAGAAAAAGATATAAGGACTTTGGAGGTTGAACATTCAAGAACAAAACAACCAGAACTACTTAGTGTTTTAAAACAAAAACGGATTTTATATGACAACTTGTGTACAAGTAAAGCTGAGGCAGCAATGGTTAGAACAAAATATAATTATTATGAATTCGGAAATAAAACAAGCAAGTTACTGGCATGCAGATAAAAAAGAGGAAAAAGCAAAATGTATTCAGAGCATCAAAACAAATGATGGTAGACATTTAGAAAATACAAAAGACATAAATCTGGAATTTAATAAATATCAAACATTATATGAATCTGAGGTTCACAGAGGGAGTGTAGATATAAAACAATTTTTGAATTAATTACATTTACCCAAGATTAACACAACTGACAAAGATATACTGGATAAGGAAATAAGCGAAGAGGAGGTTCACCTTGCTGTTAAATCATTACAAAATAATAAAGCCCCAGGGCCAAATGGCTTCCCAGCTGAATACTTTAAAACCTTTTTAAACAAATTATTAACCCCCCTTACAAGTATGATCAAGGAGGCATTCCATCAGTCAACCTTTCCACAATCTTTAGAACTTGCAACAATAACATTACTTCCCAAACCTGGAAAAGATCCCCACAAGTGCGGTAACTATAAAGGACTTATCCTTCTCAACTCCGACTATAACATCTTGTCTAAAATAATAGCATCTCGACTGGAGAAAATAATCCCAAAAATTATTCATGCAGACCAAACAGGTTTTTGTTAAGAACCGAGAGGGAGCAGATAATATTTCAGAGATTGTTTCATGTTATTGATATTGCTAAAAGACAGAGGCGCCCCCTGACAATTCTTTCTATGGATGTTGCAAGGGCGTTTGACAGAAGTGAACCTGATTTTCTTTTTGAGACCCTAAGAGCTATGAATTTTGGTGAAACCTTTATAAGATATGTAAAAACACTCTTTAATAGCCCTAGATCACAGATTTTGACTAATGGGGTTCTGTCGATCGCCTTCTCACTCACCAGAGGCTGTAGACAGGGCTGCTCGAGTTCTCCTAGTTTATTCTCCATTGCTATAGAGCCATTAGCGATTGCTATCCATTCAGATGTATCTATTACAGGTATTGAAATAGATACAGAAGAACATAAACTTGCATTGTATGCAGACGATTTGTTAGTATTTGTATCTCAGCCGTCTAAATCCATCCCCTCTTTACTGGCATGTCTTGAGACATACAGTGCGGTCTCTGGCTACAGAATCAATGACTCCAAAAGTGAGGCAATTCCACTTAATATGACAGAACAGGAGACACTATTTCTACCAGGTTGATTTAAATGGTGCATTAATGGTTTTACATACCTTGGCATTAATATTAGTTCCTCATATGATCAAATTTACCGAAATAATTATATTTCTTTAAGTAACAAAACCAAAACAGAGCTGGATCGATGGATGGATCTCCCAAAATCTTTGATTGGCTGAGTTAACTCGATCAAAATGACTATACCACCTAAATTTATTTACTTATTCCAATGTGTCCCCTTAAAAGTCCCAATGACATTTTTTAAAGATTTGGACCAAGCAATATCTCGATTTTTATGGCAAAATAAGGTCCCAAGAGTTAAACTTCTTACTTTACAGACTCCCTATACTAAAGGCAGATTAAATCTTCCAAATTTCAGAATGTATTACCTAACTTCCCAGTTTCGTACCCTATGGATTTGGATTTATTCAAATGATAATGATGCGAGGTCCAACAAGAACTGAAATCCATGTCACTGGCAATCATCCCTTTCTTAAGTTCAAAAAAGCAGCTCTCTACAATTACTAGGGGTGTCAACAATAATCGATTCAGCGATGCATTGCAATGAGGGGCATGCACGATTCAACATCGATGTGGCAACGTGCCATAATCGATTATGTCACTGTTTATTTTCTGGCCTCAAATGGACAAGTTGNCGATATCTTCTAGAACAGACCTAATAGCAGAATCTACTCACCTCAACTCTCCAGCGGCAGCCATTGTTGTTGTCACCCAAGCACGCTTTGGTCACGTGGTTGATTACTTTACTGTTGATCATCTGTCCATCATCGTATAAAGCCCGCCCTGACAATTTGATTGGCCCGCCAGAGGGTGGGCGATCATACCCGCGCTACTATTGAGCAATGCCAGACCGAACTTCCCGACCTCAAACGCTGTGGGCGGGACTAAGTTCGGAATGGCACCCAGGCTATATCCATTAGGCCACCCCCCTACCCTGTTTAAACAGTAAAGGCTCCATTTCAACAACTTCAGAAGCTTTTTACATATAAAAATATTTAAAAAATCGATTATTACTTATATTACCAGTCCTTTATGCTGACAGCCCCACAAAAAAAAAAAATAATAATTTCATCAACTTGACTGGAAGGAATGCTTTAGACGAGGCAGTTTTAGGTTTCATTGCTGGGTGTGGAATCTGTTAAAAGGGAAGTAGTCATAACATTTGGAAAATTATTTTATTTATTAGTTTTGTTCTTTATTTGTGTTTCAGTAAAGTCAACATTTTTTAAACATTGGTTAAAAAAATGTACCTTGAGGTTCCATCATTGTTTCTGATCTAATGACTCAAACCACACTGGTTGAAAATGATCTTTACCGCATCGCTTGCCTTCCTGTCAGGGTCGGTTCAAAGCTCCACAGCTCTGAACAATTAAAAGTATAAAACACATTAGCCAAATAGATTTGATTTTATTTAAGTCATTCAGTCGACGAAATAAACTCATACGTAGATGATTTACCCAAGTTTTACAGTAAATGAGTCCAACATGTTAGTTTCTGTAGGGAAGCAAAGTAAAAAGAAAGATTTTAACAGAACAAGGTTATATTGGGGTTTACTTTTTCAGGTGGGAAGATTGCTGATCTGGCAAGTGTGCAACAGCCATTAAATGCCAGGAAAGGTCCTTTGGTGAAGATACTGGTTGCATTTAACCCAACTCCTTGGGGAGCAGTGTGGGGTTGAGGGTCTTGCTCAGGGACCCAGAGTGGAGGCTGTGGGGTTAGATAGATAGATAGATAGATAGATAGATAGATAGATAGATAGATAGATAGATAGATAGATAGATAGATAGATAGATAGATAGA
>NW_015150818.1:826417-828228 GCF_000732505.1 Cyprinodon variegatus
ATCGAATTGAATCGAATCGTTACCTGGTGAATCGTAATCGAATCGTGAGGGCAGTGCCAATGCACACCCCTATTAATAATACTGTTGAAGGGATCCATAACTAGCTGAATATGTAGTTATTTTGCTATTAACTCATGCAGAAAATCAGCATTACTTCAAAGGTTTTTTAGCCCTTGTTTTATCTTTCACCTATGGAGGTGGTCATTTTAAACCAGTGAAGTGCATGCTGGGTGATGATGCAGTTAGATCTTTACTGGATTTGGTCCTACAGAGTAAACGCAGGAAGGCTAACATTAACAGCTGTTTTTGCCATATTGTGTTTCTCTGGTCTAAATATTTAGGCTCAAAGCTTAGATTACATGTTATGTTTTTTCTTACCATTTCTTTTTGTCTATGTTTTTCGGACTCCTTCCCTGGCGGCCCCCCACTTTGAAAGCCACTGGTCCAGGGAGTCTAATTGGCTCCTAAGCCGGTCATCATCATTAGCTGAGAAATCTTAGTGATTCCCAGTAAATTCTCCCATTTTCAGCATCTTCCAGCAAAGCTGATGCATCTTTCACACTAAATTAGGCAGGAATATTACAATGGTATTTAAATGCTTACAGCAATCAATATGAATGCCTCTCACCTTGTAGGGATGGGCAATTAATTGCGTGTGCAATAAAAGAGCAATTTAATAAAAATGCAATTTTCAAATCGCAGAGGCATTAAATTTTATTTCCATTACATTTAGCAAGATTAAAACGCAACGTTCTCACTCCGGTTCTTTAGATAGCAGTAAAAACGTTTAAAATGGGTTTGCAGAAAGGTCAAGAAAGTTGCAGTTGCCACGCAGATCCATGCATGCAAGTAGAAGTAAGCAATTTTTCATTCAAAGTTTCTACTAAAATCCTGGAACAATGGACTCCTTTCAAGCAAGCTTTCAAAAACTGAAAGCCTGCAATGAAGCATCTACTTAGGGTTTAGTGCAAAGGAAAATCCAAATAAAATTGCAAACACAATATTGGGGGAAAATAATTGCAATTTTTAAATTTTTGGAGAAATCGTTCAGCCCTAACACCTTGTTAAATATAGGTTGATCTGTTGTACGACTCACCCTGGTGATCTTTACCATACCTTACCATACCATACCAA
Source organism: Cyprinodon variegatus (assembly GCF_000732505.1). NCBI lineage: Eukaryota > Metazoa > Chordata > Actinopteri > Cyprinodontiformes > Cyprinodontidae > Cyprinodon > Cyprinodon variegatus. Next base: position 827,552 of record NW_015150818.1, read on the forward strand.
CTTTATTTATGAAGCACTTTATGCACCGGACAGGACCAAAGTGCTGTACACAATCATGAAATACAATAAAATGATAAAATAGGGGAAAAAAACAGTGTAAAATACATATTGGTATACAGAGAGAATAAAACAAAGTAAAACCTCTTAAATTGTGCCAAAAGCCAAGGAAAAAAGATGAGTCTTAAGAAGGGACTTAAAAACAGCAAGAGAAGAGGCCTGTCTTCTGCTCAGAGGCAGATCGTTCCACAGCTTAGGAGCTGCCACAGAAAAAGCACGGTCCCCTCTGAGCTGCATTTAGTCTTCGGGACCCTCAGAAGCAGCTGATCAGCTGACCTGAGGGAACGGGAGGGTGTATAAGAATGCAACAGCTCAGACAGATAAGAAGGAGCAAGGCCATTAAGAGTTTTAAAAACACATAAAGGAATTTTAAAATCAATCCTAAATGTACTGTATCTTTGAGGAAAAGGATGTTAAAAAAAAAGAAATATTGCACGTTAGGGATCTGAGCTGCTTAAGGCCTTATTTAATTTGCAGGTCCTGGTGTATAGTTATGAATCACCAATAAAAGTAGGAAGTACACTGATACTGGAAGCTTTCATGAAGTCAATCTTTTATTAGGGATGCACGATATTGGGATTTTGGGCGATATCCGATATGCCGATATTTTAAAACTCATG
>NW_015150819.1:0-2769 GCF_000732505.1 Cyprinodon variegatus
AAGCTCAACAGGGTCCTCTTTCCCCGCTGATTCTGCCAAGCCCGTTCCCTTGGCTGTGGTTTCGCTGGATGGGGGTTAGGGACAGTGGGACTCTCGTTCATCCATTCATGCGCATCACTAATTAGATGACGAGGCATTTGGCTATGTTCAGGGAGGCAGGGAACTAGGCGTTAATGATACTCAGCCGGGAAATGCTCAAGTGCTCTTCCCAGAGTCAAGCCTAATTTCGCCCAGGCGCATAGGATGTGCCTTGGGACTCCGGGGTTTGGCAGGTACAGTTCCCGGCCGAATTTTACTCCAGTCGAGTTCTGTAACCCCAGGGTGATGCCTAGGCAGTTTGCCCTAACCTTACTTCTGTGACTGCACTAGGATCCCACAGCTTATCCTAATACGGGATGCTGTGGGCCTCCATTTCGGGCCGTTTAACGTCTCCCGTGGACAGGGGTACCGCTAATTACCCCTCACATCACCCATAGAATACTGCGCACCGGATGCCGAGCTTCTGGACTGTCACACTCCACTCGAGCCTGTAATTGGAAGTAACATATATGAACAGATGACACCTCACAACAGATCATCCGTTTTACCATTTATTTTGAACACACTGAACAGATATGAACACACTTAAAACAGATAACAAAATTTTTATGTCAGTTTTGCAATAAGTCTTCTGTAGGTTTTTACAGCATTCACAGTTGGCATCAGTGCTTTCTTGGATAGTTGTCTTGCAACCCGCGATACACCAGTCTTTGAGAACCCCATTGTTCTCAGTAGTCTCTCGTTTCTCGAGTCCCACTTCCCCCTCGCTCCTAGGGGGAAGCCGAACACCTACACCGACGTTGCTCCCGCTCTCCTCCGATCTCTCTAGCGAATGGTCCGTACTTCTCTACTTTGGTCCTCCTTCGATCCTCCAGCGTCCCCTCGTCCGACTCAAAGCAGATCGCCACATCCACCACCAGTGCACTTTGGTTCTTGACAAGAACCAAGTCCGGAACTCCTGTTCTCCCATTTGGGAGAGACACCTTCATCTCCTTCCGGACCGTCCAGCCCTTCCGTACGCCCTCTCTTTCAAGAATGTTGCATATCATGTTGTGATTATGCATTCTGTTTGATTTGAGCACATCGCACCTTCCAATTATGTGAATTATGTTTTCACTTTCTCTTTTACACAGTCTGCATACTTTGTATGGCTTCTCCTTCAACCACCGACTTAGTGTAGTAGGCGTTTGCACCATGTTTGTTCGGAGTTTAAGGGCTAAAATATACTCCAACTCAGTCATTGGCTTCTTGTTTACCAGCCATTTATTGCTGATGGGGTCATTTTCAAAGACCCCAACTCCTCTACCTTGGCACTTAAGGGCTTTCCATCTCTGCAGCTCCATCTGTCTCCATGCACTGCTCGAGATGGTCACTGGATTTGGTTCTCCATCCCACTCCGTCATTTCTGTTTTTCTGCTCTCGCCCCTGTGTCTGCGCCACAGGTCTTTTATAATTTCAGGTGAAATTACTTCATTGGCTATTTTCCGCGTCGTTGCATCTTCCGATGCCTTTAGTCCAAGAATTCTCCTCAACTGGGTCATTGGAATGTTTCGTTGCAATCTAGGTATGCCCAATCCTCCATCTCGTGTTCTCGCATAGATCATCCCATTTGCCGTGGATGGGTCCAAATGCAGCCATTCTTTGACCTGGGATCGGATCAGGTTGTCGGCTTTAATTAGTGCACCGTTCCCCACCATCCCCTTGTCCGCTTCATAGAGTACCCTAGGAAGGGCATATGTTTGCAGCAAATGAACTTTTTGTGAAGGTTTCAAGGGAGCATTGGAGATACAGCCCAGTATGTCTTCAACCTTATTGGGTAAGTCTGGTGGTAAAATGCCTTTACACGGATTTATTTGGACCCCCAAGTATTTAAAGTCATCTCCTGGTCCAATTACTGGAAGTTCCCCACCTTGAACTTTCCAGGGGTCACCACCATTTAATGTCAGAGATCTCTTGCCCTTTTTGCTCCACATGAATCCCCCACATTTCTTAAAGTTAATATGCAGTCTGACATTCTGGAGGTACTCTTCCATGATCTTCAAGTTCTTCTGCATACCGCCCCAGGAGTCACTGATGATCACCAGGTCATCAGCATACGCTAATGAAGTGATTTTGTGGTCCGATACCATGAATCCTTTGCCGCGTTCATCCAACCGTCTAATCAGTGGTTCAATTGCCAGGTTGAATAGTAGAGGCGATAGGGGATCGCCCTGCTTTACCTCAGATTTCGTTTCTATTCTCTTTGAAACATTTCCTGCTGATCTTATTTCGGTATATGCCCCGGTGTATGTGCTTCGGATGAACGCCCTTATGATTTCATCCACCTCTCTTCCACTTAGTACCGCTTCAATTAGTCTGTGTGGCACTGAGTCAAACGCTCTCGCTAAATCCACGAATACCACAGCTAGGGGTGAATTTCGTGACTTACTCATCTTCATTATTCCTTCCAGTATCATCAAGTTGTTCCCACAACCAATGCCTTCCACAAAACCTTTCTGCGCATGATGAAGCTGGCATGCCATCGCCAGTCTCTTGGTCAATATATTGGATAGGAGTCTGGTTATCACCGATCCCACCGTGATTGGGCGCCAGTTGCGGATGTCCTTCAGCTTTTCTCTGTTCATGGTTTTCGGCAATAATGTCGTTCTGGCAGGTTGCCAATCTCCCTTTGTAAAGCATCGCATTAAAGATAGTCGCCAGTCTGGAGCGGTCCGCATCGCACATCTTTAG
>NW_015150819.1:6704-8849 GCF_000732505.1 Cyprinodon variegatus
ATGTCCAGGCACGATAACTGGCAGTCAACCATTGGCACAAATTGTTTCTGGTCACTTAGATAACTTTTCATCCTATGCAGGACTACTCCCCGGGTGTCAGAGTGCTCCAATTTCTTAATTAATATTTTATCATTTACTGGGTAAAAAGCTTTAAATATACTAACTGAAGATTTCTTATTATCTAAGATTTTAATTGTAATATTAAAATTGAATAATAATTGTTATAATAATAATAAGCCCATGCTTATGTCGTGTGGGTTCAATGTGGTTAGCCCACATGGGCTTCTAATGTTGGGCCCATAATACTGAAACTACATGGGTCCACATAGGGTTGCCCATTTCTGTCCCATTCCCAGTTAGCCCACATTATTGCTTAATAGGGCCCATACATTTAGCCCAAATGGGCCAGCCCTAATTGGTCCCATTTTAGGTTAACCATATGGGTCTCATGCAGTTAGCCCTCTTAAAACCCATGCCTACCCATTACCCATGTAGCCCACAATAAACCCATATGGGACCCACCCATGCATGCTGGCTGGGAATCATGAAAGTTATGCAAGAAGTCATTTAATTATCAGCGGTAACAGAATCCAAGCATAGAACATCAAACATAGAAGCCAAGATAGAAGCCGATAAAATGATCAGAGCTTTAATTATTTACGGTCACAGAATCCAATCACAGAATCAAAGTGCAGTAAGAAGAGAAGAGAGAAAGAAGCTGATGGAAATGATCAGAAGCTTAATTTCATATTGGTTAAATGTCACGGCCCTTTTCTGACCTGCAGGGGCGGTTCCTCCTGTAGCCAGAGGCGGGTCTTACTAATTGGAGCCACTAAGGCTCCCTATATAAGTTGGGCTCCACTAACACTCTCTCTCTCTCTGCTCCTCCAGGTACTCCCTTTGTTGGTTGGTTCAGTTTGGTTTGGGTTGACACTCAGACACATTCTCACATTCATGTTCACCCACTCATACACTGCACACACTAAACATTCTTACATACTCACATCTCATCCCTGTTTTATTTATTTAAAGTTACTTATAGGTTAAGATAAACTATTGATTGGCCTAAACCGTTTTGTGTCCCCTCCTTTTTGCCATGGGTTTTCTTGTTTTTTGCATAAAACATGGCCACTAACCATAAATATGAAGGTGGAAGAATGACCACTTTGCTTATATAGTTTGTAACAAAAAAGTGGAATGATATGTTCTAATTACATGAAAGTAATTGCAAAATGTTCCTTTAGAAAGATGTCAAAATCTAGCCTTTCCTTAGTTACATTTTAAACACTCATTTCATTTAATCATTTATTGACCTGTCAAATAAATCTTACAATGAACAGGGTTCTGGGATTTTCTTCTTCTCCAGAATATTGCCAAAATTAGAAAGATCTTTTCAAGGGGTGATGCTAAGAAACTAATCAATAGTTTTTTTTACTGCTGGGTTTTTTCAATTCTTTCCTATCAAATCAGGAGGTTCACACACTGTACTTAAAACCCTTCAGCTGATCCAAATTCTACAGCCAGAGTTCTGAACAAAATTAACAGGGGTCATATTTTTTTTTTTCCATCCTTGCTTCTCTTCATTGGTTTCCTGTTAAATCCAGAATAGAATTTAAAAAGCTTCCTAAGTAACCCAGCTCCATCTGATATCAGAGATCTGATTGTTGCTTATGTTCCTAACAGAGCCCTTCGCTCTTAATTTGCATGTTTACTAGTGGTTCCTAGAATTTCTAAAAGTAGAATGGGAGGCTACTTTTAAAGCAAGGCTTATAACATGCCTTTTTGTGAAGTCTTTGCAGAGTTATAGAGCTACAGACCATGACTGCTGGAGGACATCTTTTATTCTCCCTGCTGAGTTGCCTTACTGTTCCCTAATGTTCTCCTCCCAGGAGATCAGATCAGTCATTAGCTTCGATAAGATTAAACATCTTACTAGATTAGTGCTTTCGTTCTCTTGTGTATGTGTTCTCATTATCCAGTCTGTCATGGTAAATGGCCTTTCATGCTGCTTCAGGTTCTGCTGGAGTTCTCATCTCCACCATCCCTACATTGATGCTCAGTGGAAGCGATTGTTGCAAAGTGATCGTCCTTATAGACTTATAAAGGAAGAGTGGTGGCTGCTGGAGAAGCACTCAAAGCATTATG
>NW_015150819.1:10878-12023 GCF_000732505.1 Cyprinodon variegatus
GTGAGGGTGTTTGCAAAGGAAGAGGGATTGGAGGGATGGAGGACGCTGCTGAGGATTGGGATTCATGGAGGATGGGGACTGTCAGGTCCGCAGGTTCCTCCTCCATAAAGCCTTCAACTCCATCCTCCCCATCATCGATCTGCTTGACCACCCAATCCTCTTCCTCTGGATCTGCCATGACAGTCAGGGAGACATCAGAAAAGTATAGATGGTATAGGCCACCTTGGCACGTTCAGACAGGAAGGCAGAAGGCTGTAGCTCAAAAATGGGTCAGAAAAGATCTGCACTGTTCAGGATCCCCATTAAAACACTCTGGAGGGGGAATCTTAGGTTCATAAGAAGCACTTGCTGTGGGTGAGACAGGAAGAGGGACAGGATGAGTAACCAGAGGCTCAGCCTGAGAGGGCTGCAGATTAGAAAGACCTTGCAATAACTCCTGAACACATCTCTCTAGGCCCGAAATTGAACTTTCAATCTTTACACACCAATCCTGATTTGGCTGTGGGTTCATATTGGTGAGATCGTACTGTCACGGTTTCAGAAAAGGCCAGAACCCAACACACAGCCAAACACAAGATTTAGTAAAAAGATTTATTTGAAAAAAAAAAAAACAATGGTTCTGTCAGTTCTGTCTCTGGTGGTCCTGGAACACAAAAAGGAGATAAGAGACTTTCAAGCAGGGCTTGAAAGCTGTGAAAGGCAGACAATCTCGCACAGAGCAGGAGCTTAAGTAGAGAACTGCCCAGGTGGGAACAATCAGTGCTGATCAGGAGAGGTAGAGTGAACACAAAGCAATTAGCCTGTGCATCTAAGGAACACAGCAATACAACCGCAAAAAGAACTTTTAAATACACTTACCTCGAGAAAAATTAAGTCCTGCAGTCGACAAAATCCACAGGTTAAGAGAAAAAAGCAAATGTTCTGTTTGAACTCTGCTTTTTGCTCCTAAGGTGAAAGCTTTAAGACAGCGAGACGCTCCCTCAAAGCCAGTCTGCTAGAGACAAGTTAGCTACGTCAGAAACAGAGTATATAGTAGGGTGACCATATTTTCATTTTGGAAAACCAGGACACCTTTAAGGGGGGTGGGGGGTTGTTTGAAAGAAGAAATGTCTCATCATCGGGATTTGCTCCGTGATCAGAGGAAA
>NW_015150819.1:13365-16008 GCF_000732505.1 Cyprinodon variegatus
CCAGAGAACCCAAGCAAGAAAACTCAAACCAATCAATGCTTCCATCGTAAATGAGAAATAGCAAATACATTTTAATCAGGAATAATGCCAAGTTCACATATTTAAAAAATAGATAACCCACATTTAAATCAATATTTATTCTAAATGCAAATAAAAATGTAAATTATACTTAAAATATTTATAAAAATTCAATGAAAACAGTACATTTTTCAAGAGAATAAAGTTATTTTATTTCAATTTCACTCATGGTACCCATCTGCCTGATATAATGCTGCGTGCACGCCGGACGCAGCAGGCGCAGCGAGTTTACATGCAAAGGCAATGGTTGACGCGCATCAAGGCGCAGCAAAATGTCCCGCAGCTCGTTTTGAGCAGCTGAAGCAGCGCATCGGGAGCGTTTAAGCACCTCTTCCTTTAAGCACCTCTTCCTTTTTACGCAGCTGGCAGAGGGCATGGTTAGCCCGCTGCTCCTGCGCCTTTTTCTGAGGCTCTGCCTTGAAAAGCTTTTCCAAAAGCTGTTTATAAGTTTCTGAATTTTTATTGAAGGCTTCCTCCCTCGATACTGCCACAGCACCAGAGGTAGGGGAGGCTGGGGACAGTTGCAACACTTTTTGCATTTGGCTCTTTTACTCAGAGACGGTTTGGATTAGACAAACCATTTTTTATACAATACACTTACATCTGTCTGTTAATAGTCTAAACCATTTAAAGATAATTACAGAATCTACTTTTTTGACAATTTGCATTTGAATGTAAGCAGTCAGATGTTGCAACTGTCCCCGAGCCCGGGGTCAGTTGCAACATTGGTTGGGGATGGTTGCAACATGTTATAAATTCAATATATTACAATATGTGTCAGTGATAGCTAAATGATTATTATCCAAAATTTTTGTTATAATAATATTACAGTGTTATTTATTCATCAGCTTTGATTAGATCACAATTATAGATTAGTAGGCCTTTTGTGCAATCAATATTCAAATTGACTACAGTAGGCTTTTAGTGACATAGGAAGAATGGAGCAATTTGTGAGGCTATCAACTTTTATTTAGCCTATTATCATGTAAAATATTTTTCATTTTAGCAATACAAAGGTAAAAAAAAAATGTAATGTCAACAATATAACTGCATCCTGCATCTACTTCAATGGCAGTAACTTCACTTTATGGCAACAACTTACATAGTTTAAAAAAAAATCTACATGTAAGCATATATTTATATCATCATATTTCATTTTTTGCAATACAACAGTAAAAAATGTAATGCCAACAATACAACTGCATCTACTTTAACGGCAGTAACTTGGCAATCACTTTAGCAACTCTAAACTGTAACATCAACAATACTGGGTCTATAATAATCTGGTTTCAGTCAGTGTCACAGTTGTGACATGTGTACACGTCACCTCCAGGGGTGCAATCCTGGTCTCCCAGGACTTACAGCTCCAGCACTGTGACCAGACTTCCCTCCACCTTGAGTACCTCTCAAGACAAATGATACAGAATTCATCTGATTCTGATTCGGGCATTATGTTCTTCATTTTTTTGGTCTTCGTTCCCCCTTTTTTTGAACTTTTTTTGTAACTTTTTTCTCTCCAATTCTTTTTTTTTGCCTTCTTGAGAAGAACGTTGTTCTTTTCGATCTCCAATGCCATCTTCTCTGGCGTGTCAGTCAGAATGGCAGTGGAGCGCCGTTTTCTGCCTTTGGTCATTTTTCTGGGCCCTGCTTTGGGATGTGGCCAGATAGCCTCTGGAGAAAAGTAAGCAGGTGAGGCTGGTGGATGAGAGGTGGAGGCTTCAGGTGAGGCTGGTGGATGAGAGCTGGAGGCTTCAGGTGAGAGCTGGAGGCTTCAGGTGAGGCTGGTGGATGAGAGGTGGAGGCTTCAGGTGAGGCTGTTGCAGGACTGAAGGAGGCCGCAGGAGCTGCTGAAGGAGGCACATGATCAGTTGGTGACTGGTGGAGACGTGGAGGCCGCAGGAGCTGCTGAAGGAAACCCAGTGGTAGGTAGGCCTACTAGAGGCCGATCAGTGACCAGAGAAGGGGAAAAATCATGGTCTTGAAAAATGTCCCTTTTGAATGGCCAGATCCCTGTGCAGCGGAATCCCTCCTGCACATTAGATGGTGTTGCTGAAACAGGGAGAGACTCCTTGACAATGCTTGGGATGCCATATATGGTCATTGTCATGCCAGGATGATTTTTCATCCAGGAGTCACAGGCTGAATTTACTGCCTTTTTTAAAGGCCCGTAGACAGTCCTGTCAAGAGGCTGCATTTTATGGGAGCAATGGGGGGGCAATGACAGGAGCACAATGCCATTGCTGCGGCAGAAGTTGACACCCTCGAGGGAAAGGTGTGAGGGGTGATTGTCCAAAATCAGCATGACTTTGGACTCTGGGGAGCTATGAGTGTGCAACTGGAAGTGTTTTAAATACACTATAAAGTCAGCTTCCTGCATCCATCCAGTGCGATTGGCCGTCCCTATACAGCCAGTCGGTCCATCTTGGACAAAGTGGGACTTGAAATGGACCCGTGGGAAAATCAACATCGGTGGTATGGTGTTGCCAATTGCATTCCCTGCACAAGCCATTGTAACTAGTGTTCCCCGCTCAGCTGAGATAAGAGCCCCTACCTGCGTCTGCCCAC
>NW_015150819.1:18053-20750 GCF_000732505.1 Cyprinodon variegatus
ATGATTATGATGATGATGATGATATATTACCATAGTTTAAAATATATGTATGTATATTCTTGCTTTTTCAGACTGTGAGCTGGAGGATGATGTGGACACTCCTGTTGTGGTGATCGAACCCCAGGCTGCTAGTTTGCTGGATCTGAAGAGGCAATGCCAACATGAAGACTTTGCTTCCAATGCTGGAAGTCCAGACATCAAACTGCAGATGGGATTTTCCTGCAACTGCAAGTACTTTAATGGTGGAAAGTGTAGTTCATCTTTCAAGGAGGAGGAGTTGCTGTCACTTAGGATGAGGCATTTAGAACTGGACAGTACTGCACTGGATCTTATCGTTTTAGCTCAAATAAGAAGCCATGTACACCGTGGGGAAGACACAGCCAGTTCAAAAAAGGGCTCACAGAGCTCTCGGAAGCGTTATCGCTTGGACTACTTTTATGAAGGACAGAAAATCTGCCGTGACACTTTCATGTACATGCATGGTGTGTTCAAGGACCACTTAGCGGCACTACTGAAACATTACCTAGAGAATGGTGTAACCCCGAGGACACATGGAAACAAAGGAAAGATGCCCAAGCATGCACTGGAGCCAAATGACATCGAACGAATTGTGACATTCATCCACAATTATGCAGAAGAAAATGCTGTTCTGCTTCCTGGCAGAATTCCAGGTTACAAACGGGATGACCTAAAGCTACTGCCCTCCTCTGTCACCAAAGCGGGCATCCACAAGCTGTACAGCGACTCCTGTGAAGCCAGTGGTCATCGAGCTGCAAGTGAGCGCACCTTCTACCGCCTCTGGCACCAGTATGTGCCAAATGTACTGCCCATGAAGCCCATGTCAGACCTGTGCTGGACTTGTCAGAAGAACAGTACTTTGTTGCTCAGGGCTGCAAAACAAGACCTGGGAGAGAAAACGGCAGCACTGGCCCAAGCTGAGGAACATCTGCTGCAAGCCACAACCGAACGGTCATTCTACAACAGCAAGGTCCAGGAGTGTCGCCAAGCCTTAGCTGAGAATGGCATCACAAAGCTGATGGCTCCTGGGAACACTGCACCAAATGCATCCAGTAATTTGGAGGTAATGTTTTAGGCCTACTTTCTCTTATAGGACTTATGAATTTATAAAGCACACACAATATCAACATGATTGAACTGTAGAAATGATCATGCACTTAGTTAAATAATGTAATATACATAAGAATAAGGGACTACATAGTAGTGCTTGGTGAATGAAATGTATGCTGAATATAATGTCCTAACTGATGTTGATTTTACAGGAAGCATAATGCTTTGACTAAATTAAGTAAACTATTGCACTTTATTCACTACAGGTTCACTACAGTTTTGATTTCGCCCAGCAACTGCATTACCCTCATGACCCCATGCAGCCTGGCCCCATCTTCTTCAAGTGCGCAGTCTTTGGTGTCGTCACAGAAGGTCTACCGCAGATGGTCATCTTTCTCCTGGACGAGGCAACTGTAGTTAGCAAAGGTGCCAACTGTGTAATCAGCCTGCTTGATTTTTTTTGTGACAATTTTGGTTTGAAGGAGGCGCGCGTGCATCTACATGCAGACAACTGCGCTGGCCAAAATAAAAATAATGCAATGATTCAATACCTTCTCTGGAGGGTTATAACAGGCAAGCATCAAAGCATAACCCTGTCATTCATGTTAGCTGGCCACACAAAATTTGCTCCTGATTCAATGTTTGGCCTGTTCAAGCGCAAATACAGGCATTCAAAGGTTGACTGCTTAGCTGACATCGAGAATGTTGTGCGTCAGGCGTCTCCTAGTGGGGTCTTGATTCCCCAGCTCTGTGGTGATGAGGGGGGGAATGTCATTGTGCCCATGTATGGCTGGGATATCCACCTCTCACCATTCTTCAGGAGGCTACCATCCATCAATCTCCTCCACCACATTGAATGCAAAGTTGATGGGAGTGTGGTGTGTAAGAGCAGGGCTCAGTCAGAGCCAGTGACGCACAAGCTACTCAAGGGTAGCATTACTGATGTGCCTGTTGAGAAACCTGTTGCTCTGCAGCCTGCAGGCCTAAGTGATGAACGGAAAGCTTATTTATTTAAGGAGATCGGAGAGTTTGTGGCAGAGCAATACCAGGACTTGGTATGTCCAAGCCCGGTAGCACCACCGAGTCTCACTGATGTAAATAGCAAGAAAGCCAAACGAATTAAACTGGTTTAACTGGTTAAACGTTTCTAAAGGTCAAAATGACCTTCACTTTGGGAACCACTGCGCAATGTAAATAATGTTAATGTTTGTAATTGAAAAAGGTTGATATAGACTATCTATATCAGTATAGTAAATGTAAATTTGATTTCATTGTTGATTTCATAAATACTTTAATTGTAATTAAATACTAATGTAAAAATGATAATATTTCACGAAAATTCTGTTTTCCTGTATTATCCTCAATTAATTGAAATGTTTCAATTATTCCCTTGGGTAAATGTATCCCTGCTAATGGTGTTACCAATAAAATGGCTGAATTTATTTGAAGTGACATGATTTGTTGTGTTATTTATGATTTGTGTTATGCAACTGCTTACATAATCAGCTTCATCTGGTACCACCTAGACATTCATTTAGTGTAATTTGTATGCTTTTTCGCCATGATCATCATACTAAATAGATCCATTTTTATTAAACATGAACATTTTTATATACATCTGTTGGATAT
>NW_015150819.1:21398-25552 GCF_000732505.1 Cyprinodon variegatus
TTAATCGCGATTAAAAAATTTAATCGATTGACAGCACTAATATATATATATCCTTAGCCAATATATACTATGTCCAGGGATAAAGATTAAGGTTAGGCCCCATAACCCACAGCAAGTGGCGGGCAAAGGTTTGACAAACTCTGGCTGTTGGACACTATTTCCTACTTTATGGATAAAGGAGTATTACCAGATATTACCAGAGGCCCTTTTTACTGCAGCATCTATCACATTTTAGAACCAACCCTGCTCCCCAAATTTTTTTTTTATTTTTTATTTTTTTTTATATTTCTCTGCTATTATTTTCTCTAGTTATGGGTAAATGAACCCATAAATATCAACATAAAGTATCAGTATCCTGTTGCGCTACCATTATGGTGAGATCGATGCTTTAGTTTCCGATCCACTCTTGTGTGTATTGCTGTTTTTCTGTCAAAAGGCAACAGCCAGGTCAATGGATGATCTCGCTGCTGTTTAGGGACAGACTCGCAGTTAGAGATTTTACTATACTTTTCTATCTTATTTTCTCAATTCTTTATCTCAAAAACTATTTTGTTTTGATTTGCTCTAAATTTATAATTTTTTTAATTTTTTTTATTTGATAGAGCATTGTTCTTTTAATGTTTCTGTTTATCATATTAATATGATACTTTTAGGCAGTCACCCATAAATTACTAAATACAATAACAGAATCATTCACAGATTGAACTAGAAAAACACCTGATTTCACTTTGCAAAGGAGAGACACCAGACTAAGAAGTATCTGAACGAAACAATATCTCACACCTCTAGTATATGCATTTTTGTACTTTATAGTAAACCTTTTGCTGCTTTCATTATGCAGAATTATACAGGTATGCTTCAAATAGAATATAGGCTTTCAAATTTATTCAGAGTTTACAATTTTTCAGTATCATATTTGCTTGTAGCTTGTAGTGGGAAAAAAAGTATTCAACTATTTACTCCAGCTAAATAAACGGAGATCGATGGATTTCACTCAGTCAGCACTTTATTTTTATCTTTGCAAAGAGAGAGTAGTTCATCATACGGCCCTTATTGCATGGTAATAAGCTCTGTTCTGCCTGGGCAGCGTTTGTTCCTCCTTACTTACAATAATGAAAAGTTGTCAGAGTCAAAACAAATTACAGACACTTTGGTTAAACAGTAACATGTTATGAATAAACAAAGAATCTGGTTTGTTATGGGAAGAAGGTATGTCTTGTCTACAAACACCCTCATGCAGGGGAATTTTGTGGCCTTGCAGGTGAAACAGGCTGAGTGAAAACCTTTATAGTGAGTAAATAGTATAATTTTATATATGAAATAAGAGAAACTAAATTTTCCGACCACAGAGCTGAAGAGTATATTCTATTTTCAACTCTGTTCTTTTGATTAGCTGGTAATACACCGGAATCTCCTCACTAAGGTGACTAACAAATATTCTCTTCTATTCTATTCTGTTCTCTCCTTTTCTATTCTATGTTGGGATTTACCACTAATCTACTATACTTTACTTTTTTTAAAGAAATAGTCAATGCATTGTGATGTATCTGTGATATCCAAGGTGGTTTAAAGCCTTGGCTCGCTGTTGTCAGTCTAATCCCAGCAGAGAATAGAACAGAGGGACTAGTACATGGCTGAGCAGACATGATGGGATGTGATATCTCTATCCAGAGGTAAAGGGCTGCGTAGGGACGGCTACAGCAGTGAGACAGGGGGATGTCAAAGGGGACAGGAGGAACACAAAGCCCAGTGAACACAGCTGGAAGATGCCAGAGCACTTTGTGGCTAAGCTGACAGACAGACTGTATCTAAATGACACACAGACGAACACACATCATTGTCTTTCTATATTTAGTGAGGACTGTGTGTTGACTACCATCAATTTCTTTGTCATTTCCAACCCTCTATGCTCTAACCCTGACAATAACCCTGAACATAACCATTACAGTGGATATCTTATCCTGACCTTAGCTCACTTCACACATTAGCCCACAACCCAACTTGATAAAAAAGGGAGTGAGGACCAGCAAAGGGGTCCTCTTCCTGAACCAAGCAGTGCAGAAACACACACAGCCCATGGACACAAGCACAGGTTTGAGGGTCGCTGGATGATCTGAAAGGATTCTGACAGTTCAAGCCTGGTGTGTGTTAGCCAGTGTCTTCAAAGGCGCATTGCTTTAATGTGTCTGTCTCCATGTGTGGGTGCATGTTTGTATTCATTAGTGTTAGAATAAAGCCAAATGCCTGAATGTTCTGCACCGGCTACAAACCGCTTTATGTCAACTGAATCTACACTGAGGGACAAAGAGAGCTTTACAGGCGTCAGATACTCTCTATCAGAAATATTAAAATAGCCTTTTGTACTTTATAAATGAGAAATATCCTCGTGGCTAACAGTTGTCAATTTGAGTGTGACATTTTACATCACTTCTTTTCCCAGGAACTGTAGGATAAAATGAGGAGAGCATTCACAGCCTAGAGGGAGAAAAGCTGCATTCAGAATCTGCTTTTTCTCTGGCTGACCAGTACCGGCATGACAAAGACAAAAAGCTAAAAACATCAATGACACTCTTGTCTTTAAATCAGTCTTTTCTTATGTTAAGCTCTTACTAATATACTAAAAGTGAAAGATGTTCAATAAAATGATATATCAAAGCAGGAGTATGTAGGAATACTTAAGAATTATCAAACTATCTTGCTGACAAAATGGAATTTAGACATTTAAACAACCTTACATGTTGTGACGTTTGTGATCAATTACAAAAATAATTATGCTCTTATTTTTGTTTTCACATTTTCACTGTGTAATCTATTAAGATGTTTCCATTTATCCCATCCCATGCGGAGCAGTGGGCTGGAATCGTCCAGAGCCTGGGGGGGTTTATTCTGGGGCTAACGGTCTTAACGGTATTGACACTAAAATTTATCTTAAATCATTTAACAAATCCAATTTCCTGGAACATTCTGTTGTTTTCAGTCTCTATAGACCTATATTCCTGGTTAACTAAGTTTGTCCACTTTGCCCTCATTAACAAACCGTCCTTCTGTGCCGCTGCTTCAACCACACTGATCCAGCTCATCACTTCTCTTTATATTTAATTACTGAGATAAAGTTATTTATTTTTATCTAAGCTGATGTCAGTCATGTAATGTTTAGGCAGATAAATACATTCATTCTATGCAGTTTTTTTTCTTTATATTGTATTTATATATACTGTGTTTTCACAGCAGTAATAACAACAACAAAAAAAAAAACCCTGGAGAATATTTCTAAAAGGGTAAATACAACATTACAACCATTTTTCTAAATAATAAAAATCAGCATTTTGTACATTTTTCCTCATTAATTTAATGTTAATTGATCAAAATTTATTATAAAATAATTACAATGAAAATATATCTAAAAATGGTTATTAGTTATTTTTTTGTTTAAAGGTTGAATCTCATTATTTCTTTGTTTTCCATACAATACAATACAAATAGAGATTCCCTTACAAATACAATTACAGAAGATTAAAATCACCTTCCTTTACAGCCCTCATCATAGAGTTTACTCAGATCCCTTGGTGTGCAGGTGGGTGTGACATGCTGCACAATCCTGTTAATCTGGCTACGTTGTTTAGTCTCCACTGCCTCTGACTCATTAATGAGCTCCAACCTCAGAAGAAATTAGGCCCCTAAACAAAAATCCTGCAGCAGCAGAAGACTGGGCTGCTTTTCACCTTCTTGCTTCCTTTCATGTTAACAACACTGGTGCTATTTCAACTAGTCACCAAAGGGGCGAACCACTGTTAGTACTATGCTTCTTTAAAGATATGAACATAATCACCAAATCTTAATGTAATAATTGTGTAATTAATGTGCTTTGTATTCATTTCCTTTTAACTGTTTTATTTGAGGAATTTATTCTTATTACAGGTTTATTTAAATGTTAAATATTAGTAAAGTCTAATATTGGACTGGTGTTAACTTTTTGAAACGTAAGAGATATACAGCTAATAAAACAATGCAAAGAATGCCAGATGATGCAGGATACAGTCCAAACGGTCAGACACAAATTTTAACAAGAACAGGTTTGTGTTGGAGGATAGAAAAGAGGCTTTAGATGTTTTATTTAGCAAAATGGGAAACAAAAATAAATATTCTGACACCCC
>NW_015150819.1:25666-33167 GCF_000732505.1 Cyprinodon variegatus
GACCTTACACTAACTGAACATCATCACATGACTTTAATGATAATATTATTATCTTTTGGTGAGTAAATGTCTGGTTAATTGCTCTATTGTGATTGCTTAGTATGCTCTTGTGGACTCCTTCTTTTTTGGCAGAAATTTGACACCATAATAACTAGTTACTTTTTTTTACTACTGACTATAGACTATATGTAGATCAGCATATTGTAAAAACTAGAATCTATATCTAGTCTCTCTCCAACTCATTACACAGGCCTGTAGAGACAAAGCAGCTCTTATACCCCGCATCACTTACCTCAGTTTTTCTGAGTGTTGAAACAATAATGACATAGCCAACGGCCATATTGATTCAAAAGACAGTTTATGCCCAACAGAAAGAAATTTTTCAGTTGTTTAGCAAAGAAATAAAGATATTTAGTGGTGAGCTCCCCATTAGGGAATGTTATTGCTATGAAATTACTACATAGCAGCATAAAAGTAAGAAATGAAGCCAGGAATGAAAAAGAAAGGGTACAGTAGGCCTCTGCAAGACTGTCATTGACCCTCACATCTGAACACATTTTAGAGGTGGATAACAAATGCTTTTTATGCTCCACTGCTTTTATTCTGTTTGCTAATATCATCTGCATTTCATAGCAACTCCCTAACCACTTGAGAGAAAAAAGTAGTGTTCCTAATCTTACATTAATTGGAGTGGTTCCCTGTTCGGCTCTACCACATAGTAATTAGGTTAGCTTAAGCTCTTTGACCCATTGTAAGTTCACAGCTCTTCTAAGCATCAGCTATGGAATGCACCAAGTTGGGGGGTGGGGGGGTGTGCCATCTGTGTTTTCTGCCCCACTAAGAACGCATGCATTCAAAAAGACAAGCAGCCCATTGCTTGCTGTTTGACGGCGCTGGGTCAAAGCCCATATGTCCGCAGCAGAGTGCCATGCAAATCCTGTTGGGATTGAGCACATTGGTCTTTTCACAGAGGCCTAATCAAGTAGTATCTGAGCTTCAATCCTCTTATACTGCATGACTGGACCAGGATTCTCAGAGGCTGAATTGTAGTTGTCAGTTGGGGCTCTAGAGAGTATTGGGAGAAAAAATGAAAGAGAGGGTCGGCCTTGGTTTAATCTGCATCTGCTTAGCTTGAACACTTTGGCCTTCATCATGTAAATGCATGCAGACTGTTGCCTTTTATCCATTACATAATCACTTCAGCCATCCAAAGAAATACAAGAGGCAAACCAGAAAACGATCCTTCAAGCCATGTCTACAGGCTTCGTCTTTTTTGTTTTCTGGTGTAGCGAGAGGTTTGTAGAATGGCACAGCTTGCTTAATTAACCCTTTTCACAGCAAATCCTTTACAACAGTGAAAGGCACAAATCCAGGGGTACTCGTCCTCTAAAGAGAAACCTAACAGTCCAAAGTAGCTCAGTGCTTTGTTATTGAGTGAAAGTACAGGTCTTTCACATTTTAAGAGCAAACAGAAGGCAGTCGTTTTAGGTTCTGGGTCTCGTGTTCATATAAGATGTAAAGGTACAGCTCAGGTCTGGGTCACTGCTTGGATGAATTAAAGACATCATTAGCATGCTCATAGATAGCAACTATTGATCAGGACATAGCTTCCAGATGTCAGGGCTAGTGCTCGAGCTGTTTGCTCACCGGTCCATGAGACATGAAGCACAGATGGAAGACAATGTCCCCAGACCTAATTAGTGTTATCAGTCAAGTGTCCCTAATTTGAGTACAGGACTGTCGCTTTGGGACGGTATGTATCCAACAGACAGTAAAGATCATTAGGCCATATTGGGTACAAAAGAGCTCTCAGTCATCTCTTATAAACATAGACAGATGCTTGTGCCTGGTAAGATTTATGCTTTTTAAGACACTAAACAGAAATAATGGAGCTTGTTCCTCGCTGTGATTTCAAATTTGTTTGTGAGGAAAATGGAGGGACCCCAAAAGCTGCTCGAACTGATATTTGCTTTATTTACTAAGGGGGTGAAAAAAAATTATACACATACTCTGCTGATATACTGGAGACGCCTATTAAACATGCCCCCTAAGCCTCTTTACTCTTTCAGAGGACACACCCCTCCCCAATGAGAAATGAGGAAAAAGCCTTTTAAATAGAACCAAAAAAAGCCTGCAAAGGGATGAACAACCGTATTGTTTAACACTTTTCATACCGCTAACAACAAGGTCACCAACAGAATAGTATCCCTGTTCAGGGCTATAGAGAAAACAATTCAATGATGTGGGAAACTGCATGTGTCAAGAAGTGCACTGTCTCTAAAAATCTGTTTTCTGTTTGAGTAGATGAAGTAGATGTTTGTTTATTGGATGAATAGAGGGCCTTAATAAAAGCTTTTTATTCCACATGTATCACCACAGGATCGAGAGATTTCTAAACAGTCTGTTAAAGGAAAACTTTGTCCTTTACTTTGTTATGATCACTAAGTAATTGAACATTAGGTATGAAGAAAATCTAAACTTGACTTGTTGCACTGTTGTATGTTATTTTACTTGTCCTGTAAAACATAGAATCATCCTTTAGTTGGCAGTTAAATGTTAAGTTGTTTACTGTTACGAAGTGTTGGGCTAGTCATCAGAGCAGTGCGCTGGTGCTCTGAGAAGGTTGCAAGTACTGGGTTTGATAGAAAATATTTGATATTTAGTATGTATTTAAAGATTCTTAGACACTTTGCAAAAACTGACCCCTTAAGCTCTCTGAACAATTAAATAATCAGTTGCAAATAAATTACACTACTCCAAAAAATAAAGGGAACATATAAATAACACAATATCACTTTAACTAAATCAAACTTCTGTGAAATCACACTGTCCACTTAGGAAGCAACACTGACTAACAATCAATTTCACATGATTAAACTTAGGACTGTCCAACGTCCACAGTTGGGGGTTGTGCTCACAGTCCAACACTGTGCAGGATGCTTGCCAATTTGCCCGAGAAAACCATGATTGACAAATTTTCCAACACATGTGACATATGTGACAGAGTCTTGAGACACCATGGGGGGGTGACCTGCTGCCTGCAGCATCCTGCAGCAAGAGCGGTTCGGCAGGGGGTCAGTAATGGTGTAGGGTGGTATAAAGATATTTCATTCCAGCGCTGCGAAGCCCGAGCCCGTAACATCATCAATGACCCCTCACCCCCCCACCATGGACTGTTCTCCCTGCTGCCCTCTGGGAAGAGGCTTCACAGCATTCAATGCAGGTTAATCACCCCACCACCATCAGACAGCTGAACTGTTGAAAAACTCAAGGTCATATCACAGACGCATGTCAATGCGTTTTTTTGCACAATCTTGAGTATAGTCTGTGTATACAAAATGACAAGAAAAGCTCTCTAAGTCTAAGTCAGAGTCTAGCCTCACAGAAAGCTTAAATAATCTGGCACCAATGGCTGGGAACCGTGGCTTAAATAGAAGCAAGAACAAGTGGATCTGATTAGAGACAAAGCAGATGAGACAAAAAAAGAGTCAAACCTAGCTATTGGTGCCAAGATCATGACACCCTCCCATTTGGGGCATGGGGGTAGGTCAGAGTTTCCCTTACTTCTATTTATGAAAGATAACAACTCTACACTGCTGGCACTTTACCATAGTACCACAATCCAATTATCTGATCTCATCACAAATAGACAACATTCTGGTCATTATGGTAATTCCTACAAGCTCCATGGCTCTGATGAGAAAGACCAGAATGGCTTCTATTTGTGGCAAAATATAAGACGATTTCCGTGCAAATGACGAGTCTACCTCTACTAGGATGTCTTTGCAGTTCAGCGATTCAGCATCCGCATCACCGAAAATGCTGCTCCAATCATCCCTGATCCACCCACTAGTCAACATGATCAAAGCATGCCAAAAATCCTTCCCATTAATCATTCAGACTCAGCCTCAAAAGGCTAAAAAACTGTTTTCCTAATCATTTCAGTAAAACATCTATTGTAAAGAGCAGTTCTCTGTGTTTCCAGAAACACTCACCCAGCAAAACCAGAAGACTGCCCTGGTCATAAAGTGAAAGTAAACAGAAGGAAATACATTTTCTAAGTTGTAATATTCAATTCAGTTTATTTATAAAGCGCCTATTCACAACACATGTCACCTCAAGGCACTTTACAGTTCACAGTACATATGGTGTATCTTTTATTTCAAATGATATTCTGTTAAAAAAGTCTTTAAAAAGGTGATTAAGAACATAAACCCTGAGTGGCTTAATAGCTATAAATCCCATATAATGCCTGATAATTGTTTTAACATGCTTCATTAAAACAAAATCCTTCATCTCTTTAATCTCTAAGCAAGAATAGAGTAAAATAAACAGTACTTTGTACCAATAATAGATGTAAAATTGGAAGCGCTGCCAGTCAACATCACAGCAACACTTTGTTGATGTTTTCATGGAACCTTAGAACAATAGGCTTTTATTTTGACAGTTATTTCTTTTTTTGTTCCTGGACAAAGTGGAGGGACTTCAATGCATCTAATAATTAAAGAACACAAAGAAAGCAGGATTAAACTTCATAACTGTTTATTAGTAAATAAACGTGCTAGATTATATTAGCCAACTGTCAATCTTAAACTAATCCTTCCTGTTTTCCTGTTTTAGCAGTTTAAATTTGAATTATCTCTGGTTCTCATCTAGAAGTTATGCATATTAGAGCATTACCTTTTTCTGTTTTTTTGGTATAACACAATTTATCAATATTTTAGTTATTTGCAAGAACAACAACAACAAAAAACAACATAAGACATCGAATTATTAAAATAACAAAAAATGACATAGTTAAATAAACAAAAAACTTACTGAAATAGTAACCGATACTTGAGCTTTTTTTTTTTTTTTTTACATCCCAGTAGACTGTGATGGTTTGAGTTTTAACTCTTAGAACGATTTCTGTACTACAGCAGAACCTGCAACAGATTCTGAGACATTTTTGTTACTCAGTGGGTTCTTGAGGTTCTGAGTTGAAGCCCCATTCATTCCCACAGCCTGCACTCTGTGTCCCTGAGCAAGGCCCTCAACCCCACACAGCTCTTCTGACACTGCACAATGGCAGCCCACTACTCCCCAACGGGATGGGTTAAATGCAGAGAGCGAATTTTGTTGCGTTATACTTGTAACAATGTAATGACAATGAAGTTTCATTCTATTCTATTTAGGTCCTTAATTATGTGGGAAAGTCATCCTGTCTGACGGGTAATCATATATTTGGTACTGAAGCAACGGCCTCAGAGAAAATGAGTAAGATGTTTTTGTCAGCACTGCAACCTTCTCCTTCATCTAATAGTCTAAATTGGTATTAAATTAACCACCATGTTTGTCTGTTTTTCTGTTGGATCCAGCAACTTTTTTGTATCGTCCAGCTGTCTCTAATCTTACATCAAAGTGGCTTCTATACACAAGTGTATAGAAATATAAAATATTTTTTCCCTCAGGTCATTGGTATTTTAGCGTTTGTTGGAGGGAAACATCTAATTTTTTTGGCGGAGACAATACACTAAGTTATTCCTGAGTTATTCCTTCAGAAATAATAAGATGCTATCAAGAATCAATTATTTTAAGCGTTATTAGTTTGTAATTAGGCAAATCATTATTCAAATTAATATTTATTAAAAGTTATGTTTTAGGAAGACCTATGATTACATTTCAAATTGGTTTGAATTAATTTAACTTTGTTTCAAATTAAAATTTCAAACTTAGGCCTAAATTACATCTTAAACAGTGATATAATTGCATAATTTTATTGGAAAAGGCTTTAAACACTTTTTGTCTCTTTTAGGGTTATTTATGGGGTTGCTAAGGCAAAAACGAAAAATTATGACAAGCCAAATGTTATTCAGTTAAACATGAAATATCCCGGCTCAGTTCAGAGGACCCAGTATTCAAGGCAAGACAGACAGTGGGATTACTCAGAGCATCTTTTGAAAACACGGATCTGTGGTAACAGCAGCTTACGGTGTCTAAAGCAGAGACTCTGCAGGAGAGAAACACAGGTTAGTGACCACATTAATCTGGTGGAGGATGATTATGAATGTCAGTCTCTAACCTGGTTTTATAGTTTAGTCCGTACCTGGAGAATGTGGTTGATTCCAGCTGGTGGGATGCCAAAAAGATGTGGCGGATGCCGCAGACAGAATCGAGCTGGGGTCCAAAGACACGTCAGACAAACAGATCAGAAGGGAACAGGCCGGCTCAGTGGTTAAGAGAAAGAGCGGGTAATCAGAAACCCAAAGGCTTGAAAGAAATAATCTGGCATTTATGAGTGGGAGCAAGCAGGTTAAATAGAGGCAGGAGGAGGTGGATCAGGTGAGCAGTAATGACAAACCAGGCAGAGTAAGACAAGTGAATGAAATGAGTAATTTACCCAGTCATCAGCATCAAGATCATCACAGCAAACTACCTTTTCAGTATAATTTCACAACACTGGTAAACTCTCTGTGGAAATTATACGAATAAGTTTTTACGATTGGTTTAAATTTAGGCGGTAAAGACGGTATTCAGTAGCATGTCATGATTAGATTAGATTCAACTTTATTGTCATTACACAGGTACAGGTACACCACCTGCAGGTACAAGGCAACGGAATGCAGTCAAGGTCTAACCAGAAGTGCAATAGCAGCAAGTGCAGGGTGAATAATGGTTCCATAAATACAGGACATGGGTTTCTACTCAATAAAGGAGAAAAAAATTTAAAAAAAAG
This sequence comes from Cyprinodon variegatus, assembly GCF_000732505.1. Classification (NCBI taxonomy): domain Eukaryota; kingdom Metazoa; phylum Chordata; class Actinopteri; order Cyprinodontiformes; family Cyprinodontidae; genus Cyprinodon; species Cyprinodon variegatus. The sequence continues at coordinate 32,382 of NW_015150819.1, forward strand.
GAAAGGAGAAAAAAAATCTTGTTGGGGATTTATGTCCCAGTATCTGGCAACCTTGCATCAGCTCGCCGCTGGAGCTGTCGACCGAACGGCCCGTCTTCCCTCGCTCTGATTTCCAGCTCAGAGCTCTGAACCACTGCTGGGTGTTAGTTAAACAAAACTCATACAGATATGAAAATGCTGATTTTTGACTTATTTAGGACTTTCATTAGTTGTTCCATGAATCTTCGCTGAAATTAAAGTTAAGCTTCAGAATGAGATCATTTTATTTAACTCTACTTTAGAAAGAGGATCAATAAGGTTGCTCACATACATATATGGATAAACATTGTTAAAAAAGATAATGTTCCGACTTCATAGGTTGGTGCTGTCCTGGTTGCTAAGCAACCAAAGTAACAATGAAATGAGAGCAGGCTTGTTGCTGAAGGCTATACTGCCCCAATTCACAGCTGATCTCTTACAGCTGTCATGGTTTTTAGGTCTTGGAAGTGCCCAGCCTGAACTGGGACACAACCGTAAGTGGTTTTTGTCTTCCTGTTCTATTTAACCGTATGATACTCATTTCAACAATTAAAATAACTTTTTTTTAATTCCCCTACAAATCAATTCAATGTCAGGGGAACAGAATAAGGTTCTTCCATTAGGTTTAAAATACAAAGAAAGAGAAACCAAATATTTACCCTTTGGACTGATAAACCAAGAGCTACCATGACAAGCCGCCATCTTGATTGGTACCTTTTTAGAAACAACCTTCATCCAGCTTAATTGGGATGCAATGGATAATTGTAG
>NW_015150819.1:34046-38950 GCF_000732505.1 Cyprinodon variegatus
TGCTGAAAGTCTCATTCTGTTAAAAGGGAGCTTTTCCTCTCCACTGTCGCTACAAGCATGCTAAGTGTGAGGGATTGCTTTCAAGTTAATGAGTCGATGCAATCAACTTGTTTTCCTTAGATAGAAAATACTGCATCAATTTGACTGGATGATCTGGTTGAACTGTAAAGTGCCTTTAGATTGCATGTGTTGTGAATTGGCGCAATATAAATAAACTCAATTGAATTGAGTTGATATCCAATTCAGTTTATTTCTATAGCCCCAGTTCACGGGACTTGTCATCTCAGGTCACGTTACAGAGACAATTCAACCAGATCATCCAATCAGATTGGTTCAACGTTTTCTAGTAGAAATGGTGGTCTACATTGTATGGCAGGTATAAAACATATATATGCTCAGCTTCTTATTAAAAGCTGACCAATAATAAGAACTATGTCCTGACAGATATTAAAACAAGAAAATAAAATAACCGATTTATATATACAGTAACTTTTTCATTTCACTGATGAAAATATTGAATTTTTTTTTTACAAGTAATGTAGAATTAATAAAGAGATTGAACTTATAAAGTGCATTCACACAAAGTGTTACATACAGCCTTCCCCACCTTCAGACACTAGTTGGCAGCTTGGATTTCAGCTACCTTCCTTCTCTCATTGAACTGTGGCCATCTCTTACGCTCCAGTCCTATAAAATGCACTTTACTGAACTTTAATCTACAGTAAAATACTCCATAAACTGTATGCAGACATACAGCTGTAGCTTTATTGTTATCTTTATGACTGTGTATGCAAAAACAATAAATCTCAGTACAAAAAATATACAACCAACAGTCAAATACTATCTATGTTTTTTCTTAGAAAAGAAAAACTACATATAATTAAATGCGTGTTGCTGTAGAGCTCTGCTCATTGTTTATATTGGCTGATTTCACATCCTTAACAGTAGATATTTGTGCACAAAATTCTTCTGTGCAACAAATATTTGGTCGAAGCTGTTCATATTTTAGTTTGCATAGGGGAAACCACATCTTTATTACTGAGATCTTCGATGCTCATCAAGCTACAAATGCACAGTTCCTCTAACACGTCAGCAGGGATTAAACCCTTAAGCATAAGCAGGACATAAACAAAAGTTACTTAGTGGCAAACAGCAAACCATTGAAAACGTAACTTTTAAAGCGGTTTTATTGTTGGAATCACTTCCCTCTGTGAGCTCTGTTGACCAGATGGATATTTAAGACAATCTTTTCTGAGAAGAAGGAGAGGAAATACAGCCTAGTTGTGTTCATAAAGGATGATGGACACAGAGGACCAAAAGGATTTACGACCAGCAGGGCCACATATCACAGAGAAGGTGGCTTTGTTCCTCCTGGAGTTTGGCTTTGATCTAGTGAAGATGACACCTGATATTTGCAGTGCAGGTTGGTGCTTCCTCCATCATGGTAATGAGCCGCTGTCGTCCCAGAGCGCCCTGCAGGCCACCGCTGCAGCGACCCCCATTTAACCAAGCTCTGAGGGTGTGATGTCAGAAGCACAGGTTCTCTGCAGAAAGCTTTGGAAGTGATGGCAAACCCCTGGGTGCCTGGAAAAATGACTCTGATTATTCTTGCAGAAAACACAGCCTGAGCTTATTGCATACAGTTGTTTTGAAGCATTTGTTGTTTTCTTTCTTCGTTCTTTATCTCCACCATTACACCCTCCCACCCTTGCTGTGCAAAAACAGCCATTTGATTCCACCCAGCCGATCTTTGTTCTGCTATATAATAAGTTATTTCCCTTTGAAAGTTCCGAACTGGGTGAGAAAGCGTAACAACGCAGCTTATTCACAGGGTGCAAATTAAATACTAATATGCTGTTGGAATTCAGCCCCAGTGGGATGTGTTGTGCCTGTAAAAAACAAACAAATGCACAGACTTCAGATGGCGACAGCAGGAGCCGCCGCAGTAGCTGCAGCAAACCCACGTACGAGCTCCCCGCTTACCAGCAGACATATCTCACCGCTCTGCTGAAACTGTGACAATTTAAAGAGTTCTGTTACAGAAGCCATGAGCAGTAAATATACTTGATGTTGGGGTGAAGGTTTCTCACCGTAATAAGATTTGTTTCTGCAGATTTATACTTCTTAATTCCCCCTCACAGGTTTTCTTCTGAGTCGTTTGATCACCAAACATAAGATTAGGTTATGGTTTTAGGATTAGCTCCTCAGGGAGCAGCCTAGCATCCTAGGTGTGTCTTTCTGCAACCTAAGAGGCTTACAGTAGAGGTATGTGCTGCTTAATAGACTTATATTTTCATCCTTTCTTGGAAAGAATCAGAGCATCTTCCCCCTGACTCCCTAAAAAGTTTGTCACATAGATGCTGATTTGTCACAGACACTCCAAATCCAGTTTTAGTGTGTAATTCTTCTGAACATGGCAGTTAAGCTCTGGTTTTAAGTCTGACTACACCACAGGAGAGAGGCTTTGCACAAGCATAGGCCTTCAGATGGTTGCTGGAGGTATTCTCATGCAGAGCTGGAAGGCGAATATTTGCACTGTTGTCATGCAGCTGGTGAGAGTTTGAACTTGAGCACAAAAGTCAAATAAAGACGTTCACATGGATACAACTCTGCAGATGGAAAAAGTCGAAGTGGAAAGTGTTCAGTGCTCCTTTGTTCCATCTGATCTACAAATCAGCAGGGAAGTATAACTGGTCCTCCATTCTTATGCAGCCTGAAGATCTCACAAAATCAACAATGTTTAAAGCACCATTAATGGCAGGAAAAGACAGAGAAAAAAATCTACCAACCTAAAATTAAAATTGAACGTTGTTAAAGATATCTATTTTTACTGGTTTGCCCTTCTGCCAATATTGATGGGGTAAAAACACCACCAAATTGGATTGGCTGTTTAAACCAAAAGATTTGTTGGACACATAACTTCCAACCAGATTAAGACCTTAAACATTATTTAGGAAAGAAATGACTAACAGCTTTCATTTTGCACATCATTGTCCAAGTTGCATAAAGACTTTCGCTGCCTGCTTGAGCTTATTTCACCAAAATGACAGAACAACTGTGAACCTTAAAGATTTTTCAAAGAAATTTTGCAAACAAAAAAAGTAAAAAATATGTTATTATACACAAAAATGATGGAGAATTTCAAAGGAACTAAAATGTAAAAAAATGAAATAAAATAAAACAAGAAAACAATTGCAAACATCACAGATTATATTGCTAACTATAGTTATGCACTCTACCAGTAGGTGGTGACATTGTCACACGAAGCTTCATGAACTGTGTGGTTGGTTGAAGCAATTTGCCCTAACGGTTCACCATTACTAGTATGTTCCCTTGTTTTTAGCAGGGAAGACAATTTGACATTGGAATTAGAACATTTTCATTTAAAATAAAAATCTATCTTAATCTAAGGCAGTGGTTGCCAGCCCTGGTCCTCAGGGACCCCTAACCTGCATCTTTTAGATACATTTCTGTTTCATCACACTTGATTCATTTTACGGCTCTTTTTCTGCAATTAACTGCTGCAAAAGCTTGTTAATAATCCATTCTTCTCTGGTGTGACATAACAAGGAAACACCTAAAGTCGGGCAAACTAACAGCTAAAGCTCAAACTGTACTGTGAAATCACAGGCTTAAGAAGTTCACAGCTCACAATGCACGTTCTGACACTGTGCGACCCAATGCTCTGATGGATCTACCTGCTCACACTGTATGTTCAAAAACCAGCCCTGAGAGATGACGCTGGTCAGGGTGTTATATCTGGAGGAAGAAGAAGAAGAACTTGTTTGCACATGCTCAGTGCTCAAGGTTCTGGTAAATTGACTTGCAGCTCTGCTTCAAATATGTTTGATTTTCTCCTGACCTTATGATTCCTGATCGGGAGGTGGTTGTAATGATCGCCTCTTCTTACCCCCTTACACTACACGACGCAGGACGCACAATGAGGCTGAAACAGGGCCCGATTGAAAAAATTCTCACACAACTGGTGAATCGTCCCCAAAAGGGCAAAAAATTATGCAGTGTATGCCTTGCTTAAAACTTGCAACAAAGGGGTTCCTAATGACCAGGTTAGGGACAACTGATCTATAATTTCGCTTTACCTGCTCAAACTAAGCGCAAATACAAGACAAACAAATTCTGAGTGTAAAGCTTGTTAGGGTGATTGACATTCCTCCTGCTCCTGGCTTCTGTAGTTTTGCCAACACCAGTGAAACCAATAAGATGAGACAGAGTAGCCTGATTACGTGCCTCATATTTTTACTACAGGAGAACATAGCGAAGGTTTAACAGTAACTGTCATTTAAAATGGCCCTTCCCAGTCAAACGGCAGCGAATGGCAACTCCCAGTAAATTCCCCTCCAACTTCCAGCCACTGGCCTTCTCCTCGGCGTGTTTTTACTCTGATTCCAGCCTTTCACTGAATTACAGGGTCTGACCAAGAGATAACACTTCTATTTAGATCTTAATGTCCACAAATCATGACAGAAAGAATATTTTAGTAGAAAGATTGATGTTTATAAAGGAATTGTAGACGACCAGCTAAGGACTCATCAAGGAAAGTGGGGAAATTTTGAATGGCTACTGCTGTAATATTTTTGGTAAGAAATATATTTTTACAGAGTTACCTTATGAAGCTGTAAAGGTGGGACCTCTAAAGAAATTATGTAACAGAAATATCTAAAAATATTCCTGTGATTCATGCAAGTTTATGTATATTTTAAAGTATTAGATGTTCCCTAAAAGTATGTGATATTTGTCTCTTTGTTTGGTTCAGAGAGCAGCCTAAAAAATATAGCATTTCAATAGAAAGGCCAAACAGCGACTGGATGTGTAAATGTGAAGGGAGGCTGACTCTGTTGTCCCTGACCAAACATATCTGACTTGTATATTTCATGGGCGTAGGT
>NW_015150819.1:39591-45611 GCF_000732505.1 Cyprinodon variegatus
ATTCTGACATGTAGTTGCTGTTACTGTTTTTATTTTTTTCACTCTTTGAAGAAGTTCAGGTATAATTATTAGCAGGTGTTCTTTCTTTTATAGAGTATAACAACAAGAAATGGCGCCTAAACATTGCTATTTTTGGTTTAAGAAGCATAATTAGGGTTCCACAAAATAATAGTTCTATTTTATTGATTATTTCTACTCCTACAAATACGATAAAGACAAGAACAAACAGAGGAACACTATTAAAATTGATTTTATGTTACATAGATTTCCTCACAGTCTATAAGTAAATTAGTACAAACATTAATGTCTGGTAAATAATGCTTGATTCTGGCTGTTTATTTTGGTGGACATAATTACATTACAGATAAGATAGTGCTATATTGTCTTTTATAATCCTTAAATGGGATTTTATATTTGAATAAATTTAGGCTCATTCTTAGTTTTGTGCTTTGTAGATAAGAAAATAGATATAAGGAGCTATTTTAACAGTCAGCCAGTAAGTAACAGGATGATATAAAAGATTGTTTCATTTAGTCCTTTTATATTAAAAACATACTTTTATACATTATATAATTTTAGGAAACACAGATATCCAGTAATAATAATGCAGGGCAGAGTGGAAAACAGTCCTAATTCCACATTCTTCAGAGCCGGTGATACTTCAAACATTGATAAACAGCATCTAGGGAGTATAGTACTTATAAAATTTTTATTAATGTAGCAAAATGCTGCTTTTCTCATTAAAAAATGAATTCATCTTATCAGTACGGATGCTCACGTCAAGCATGAAAAAAAGGGCATGGACATTGCATAGCACCATTGACACCAGACCAATAGTGTCCCTACCAAAGTTCAAATCAAACCTATGCCCTTGATATATTTGTTTTTCTTTTCAAAAATATATTCTGGTTTTGACCATAATAATTTTACTCCAGAAATATGAAAATGATTTCATACACCACCCGACTTTATGTTCTCTGCCAGATTTTGTTACGTGTATGGGATCTTTTTCTCTCCTTTTGGTTTGAATTTATATTTTTTCGGACAAAGAGCACACAGACAGAATGTGTTGAAGGCTAAGAAATAAAGCTATTACTAAACCAATCAAGTCCAGTCAACTAAGAATTAAAAAGCTGTCGTCCATGAGGTAAAATCCATCTTCAAGCTAATTCTCTTCCATCTGAAAGGCTTCCTGCCTGAGCTCAGCTCTCTCCTTCTGTGCTGTCTTTTCCCTAACAGTGTTTGAAATGGCGCACACACATAAAGAATAGACACACATTCCCCCCATGGCAAAGAACAGCCGAGCCTGAATAATAGGAGACTTTAGAAATGAAATAGTTGCAGAGGTCTGGGAAGGTGAAGTCAGTGTAGGGACTCCAGGGCTTTCAGCTGAATGTCTTTGAAATATCTTTATAACAAATTGTATGGGTCTTTCCTACTGATAAACATGTTTCAGTGTGTCAAGGCCACCCATTTCTTACTAGATATGGCCTGATTAGAACGTTTCTGACAGCCCCATTTTGATTTGTGTTAAATTAATCCACAGAGACTTCTTGATGACCGAACTTTCCTTCTGTTTTGTTGTCAATATTTTTAAAAGGAAACACTTTTTGTTTCTGGTGTTATTTCCACGCATACTGTCTTTCACGTGGGCCTTTCAGCCACAATCCACCGTTCCTCACTGTGTTCAAACCTCTTCATGTTTGACTCAAAACCCTGAAAAAATTCTAGATTAGAAAGATGCTCTGGTTTTGTTTTTGTGTGGCGCTTTTGGGCGTGTGTCTCAGTGAATGCAAATATGCCCCCACCCCTTCCGCAAACACTCTGCTGCACTTCTCCAAAATTGTAGATGTGCGCAGACAGTGCGGCAGAAAATAGGCCTCTGAGTGGTCAAATCTACATCCACTTTACACTATGCATATTTCCTTTTAGGTACCTTACAGACTTGTTTTGTTTGTATGACCGCCATTGTGAAAAATGACTCCTGAAGTTGGACCAGCTAGAAGAGCGAAGTGTGAGAGAATGCTGGGACCCTTTTTCCACATGGATCCCCACTCTTTTTGGCCAACATGTCCCTCTGTTGTCGTACAAACTTTCCCCAACTTCCTCACCGCCTCGGCCGTATCTAGACTAAAAGCTAGTTCGTGATTGTCCCTCTTACAGTACGTTGGGGAGTGGAATAACAGCCCAGACCTAGCTTCAATAATCGAAGATTTGTCATTATAGTTAACACATCGTTTTTCACATTTAAATTTTACACATGTAAGTGCCCCCTCCCTGGGCTGCTACCTTATCGTGGTGGAGGGGTTTAAGTGTCCCAATGATAAGAAGGAATGGCCCACCTGACCTGAACTCGAGTGGTGTTCTGTTGTCAGACTTCTGTGTTCGTCATGGATTGTCCATAACGAACACCATGTTCAAGCATAAGGATGTCCATATGTGCCCTTGGCACCAGGACATCCCTAGGCCGTAGTTCAACGATCGACTTTGTTGTTGTTTCATCTGACCTGCAGCCACATGTCTTGGACACTCGGGTGAAGAGAGGGGCGGAGCTCTCCACCGACCATTACCTGGTGGTGAGTTGGCCCTGATGGTGGGGTAGGATGCAGGTCAGACCTGGTAGGCCCAAACTTATTGTGAGGGTTTGCTGGGGATGTCTGGCAGAGTCCCTCGTGAGATGGAGCTTTAACTCTCATCTCCAGCAGAGCTTTGAACATGTTCCACGGGAGTTGGGGGACATTGAGTCTTAGTGGACCATGTTCCGTGCCTCTATTGCTAGTCGGTGCATGTCGTGCCGGCCGCCCTCAAACATGCAGGTGGACACCTGCAATGAGGGAAGCTGTCAAGCTGAAGGAGTCATATCAGGCTTTATTGACCTGTGGGACTCCAGAAGCAGCTGAAGTGTACCAGCAGTCCAAGCAGCAGGTGGCTCGGCTGGTCGCTGAGGCAACAACTCGGGCGTGGGAAGAGTTCGGAGAGGCCATGGAGAAAGATTTCCGTACAGCTTCAAAGCGATTCTGGTCCACAATCCGGCGTCTCAGGAGGAGAAAGCAGTGCAGTACCAACACTATTTAAAGTGGGGTTGGTGTGCTGCTGACCTCGACTCAGGACGCAGTGACGTATGTCGGATACTTCGAAGACCTCCTTAATCCCACCAACATGTCTTCCATTGAGGAAGCAGAGCCTGGGGCTAGGGTTCTACCATCTCTGGTGCTGAAGTCACTGAGGTGGTTAACACTAGAAATCCCACAGATACGAGAATTTTCGTCAACCTCCAGGTGCCCCAACAGTTCTTCACAACTCATGAATCCCTTTTCAGATATAAATGCCCCATTAACGCTGTGGCTGGAGAACCATTCCACCCCCTTCAGTTTTGGTTTCAGCTAAAGTTTCTCTCTTTGAGAGTGTTTTACCTGAGAGCAGGGGGAAAAAAATCATATTTGCAATTAAGTATAAGTAGGTCTACGTCATCAGTGTCGCCAACAGCGCAATGATTTCAGCGCAGCCACCAGTGCAGCGATCAGACGATGACTGATCTGTACAATGAAAATAGCTGCATGAGCTGGAAAGCTGTAGAAAGCAAGAATATCTATACAATAATGACCATTTATACAATAATGACCATCATTTATTTGGGGGGGAAATATAACTGAAGCGATCTCTGCCCTCTCTTCTCTCTCAGCTGCAGACATGCAGACTGCAGTAAAGAGTGGCAATATATTCACAGATTTGGCTTTTCCGGAATAATAACTCGGCGGATTATTTATTCTACAAAACAGACACCTCTCTGAAATTATAGCAGGACAGACAGTGAGCTACAACCATAGTTTCCTAAAAACGAGTCTCCTATCGAGCTGGGAGAATTACACTGGACCCTATGGGGAGCTTACTGCTCCAAAAATGCTCCGTCTGCAAGTTGCAAAATAATCAGAGAGAAATATTCAAAAGCGTCACCAAGGAGAGGAGGATTATTATCCTATTTATTGGATTTGAAAGTAAAACTTTTATGAGGAATTTCCAAAGCCTAAATGACAAATGGCACCACTATTTTATTATTAGAATAAGTATAAAATGAGCAATGAATACACTATAGATCACTGTACTGCCTCCAAACTTGTAGGATACACAGAAAACTTCATCTGGATCATACTACAACTCTTACTTTGGGAAGATAGGCCAAACTGTATTTTTGGAGATTTATTCATTGTTATTATAAGCATATAATAGCCAATAATTACACTATAGATCATTGTAGTGCCTCCAAACATAGATAACCTCATCTAGTTCACACTACAACTGTTACTTTGGGAAAATGTGCTAAACTCTATTTTTTATTTAGATTTTTCATTGTTATTATAAGCATATAAAATGCAATAATTACTTATGACTTAAAAAGATTTATTTTTCATATTGTATACACAAGTGTAAACAAAAAGAAATTTTATTTATAACAGCTCTAGAGAATTTCATATTTTAAAGTGCCGCCTTGAAAACAGTAATAAATACATTTAAAAAAAAAACTAGTAAGATAAACATATGACTGTATATTTACAGTCCTAACATTCTTTTTTATCCTACTTTGGGAAGATAGGCCAAACTGTATTTTTGAGGATTTAATCATTGTTTTTATAAATGGTAAATGGCATGTTCTTATATAGCGCCTTTATTCAAGTCAGGAGACCTGACCAAAGCGCTTTACACTACATTCATTCATCCATTCACTCACACACTCACACACTGATGGTGGCAAGCTACATTGTAGCCACAGCTGCCCTGGGGCTCACTGACAGAAGCGGGGCTGCCGTACACTGGCCGTACTCTGACCACCATCAGTAGACAATGCAGGTGAAGTGTCTTGCCCAAGGACACAACGACACTGAAAGTCGGAGTCGGGGCTTGAACCGTCAACCCTTCGATTTCAGGGCAAACTCCTACATCCAACGCCACTGTCGCCCCATATTATTATAAGCATGTAATAGTTAATAATTACACTATAGATTATTGTAGAGCCACAAAACTTGTAGCACACACAGATAACCCCATCTAGTTCATACTACAACTCTTACTTTGGGAAAATGTGCTAAACTCATTCTTTTTTTAGAAATTTCCATTATTGTTATAGGCCAGGTGTGCAATCTCTGCAACAGGAACCACAGCACTGAGTGTTGTCTGCACTGCACAAAGTATACCTGTCACAAATGCAGGAAGGACTCTCCTTGGGTTTGTAAAAACTGCTAAATGGGACAATTGTAGCTTCATATGTAGTGGGGTTTTTTTTTGGGTGAAATAAATGTTGCTTCAATACTGAAGTCATACTGTTTGTTATTCTCTAAGCTGAAATGTTGAATCACATGAAAAGGCGAGAACAGAAAAAATACAATTATTCTCTAAGTTGTTCTTTCTTTCACATAGTGAGCTTTGCAACAATATAAATGAGTCTGTTGGTGAATGGACAATATAAATAGGCTCTGCCTTGCCTTGTTGGCAAAGCATGGCTATGACCTGTTCTCAGCTCAGGAACTAGGACCCGTATGATATCTGGTTGTTCAATAGGTTTGCCTAAAGAAAAGACTTGACTTATCAAGCTATTCCTGCAAAAAGGTCTGATGTTGCAGGGGCAGATAATGAAAAGTGCTTGGAGCATGCTCTGGTTCTGATGCCAGTTTGTTTCAGCCTTTATCCATTCTCACGTAGAAGGTATTTGCATTACAACAAGGACAGTTAGCAAGGTAGAGTGAATACTAAACCTGAAGAGGGGAGGGGGGCTTGCAGGAAAACTGAAATTCTCCGGGACATCTAGTGTTAAAAAGCTCCTCGGTGGCAAGGCTCCAAGGGTGGATGAGATTCCCCCTGAGTACCATAGGGCTCTGGATGTTGTGGGGCTGTGATTCCCCCGGAGGAGCTGGCCCAAGTGGCTGATGAGAGGGACGTCTGGGCCTCCCTACTGAAGCTGCTTCCCCCGCGACCCGACCCTGGATAAGCAGAAGAAGATGGATGGATGGATGGATGGATGGATGGAT